>NC_068457.1:23869207-23954207 GCF_023373465.1 Oncorhynchus keta
TGTAACTACCAGGTATTACACTGTAGCCCTGTATGTAACTACCAGGTATTACACTGTAGCCCTGTATGTAACTACCAGGTATTACATGTTGTTACACTGTAGCCCTGTATGTAACTACCAGGTATTACACTGTAGCCCTGTATGTAACTACCAGGTATTACACTGTAGCCCTGTATGTAACTACCAGGTATTACACTGTAGCCCTGTATGTAACTACCAGGTATTACATGTTGTTACACTGTAGCCCTGTATGTAACTACCAGGTATTACACTGTAGCCCTGTATGTAACTACCAGGTATTACATGTTGTTACACTGTAACCCTGTATGTAACTACCAGGTATTACACTGTAGCCCTGTATGTAACTACCAGGTATTACACTGTAGCCCTGTATGTAACTACCAGGTATTACACTGTACCCCTGTATGTAACTACCAGGTATTACACTGTACCCCTGTATGGAACTACCAGGTATTACACTGTACCCCTGTATGGAACTACCAGGTATTACACTGTAGCCCTGTATGTAACTACCAGGTATTACAAAAGTAGACCTGCTATAATACATGTTACTGTCTACATGCAAGCTGTCTACAGCAGTGGCTATGATCATACAACAATGTAGTAGTTGTATAAATCTGGTTGAAGCGAGGGGGGAAAGGTTGAGCAGGCTGCAGAGCTGTGTGGTGCACGGAGCCTGCCGTGATGTTACATTTACATCTTACATTTTCATAATTTAGCAGACTCTTATCCAGAGCGACTTATATAAATTTTCATACTTTTTTTATACTAGTCCTCGTAGGAATCGAACCCACAACCCTGGTGTTGCAAGCGCCATGCTCTACCAACTGAGCTACACGGGACTACATCACTGTTATGGATAGCATACAACACAGCAGTGTTTCTATAGAGCTGTGTGGGCACCAAGACAGCAGGCTTTAGTGTTGGGAACAGGCCTACCTGCACACATTGGACCCTGAGCTTGTGGGCTCGCTGACGTGGATGGGACGGGGATGAGGAGAACATGGAAGTGGTGTAAATACAATGTGGTTGATGAGGGGTTGAGGTTGAGTAACGTGTGTGACGTTCAGCGGGATGCAACATTCTGTACGTCTGCTCTAAGTGACCTGAACGTTCTGTAACGTTGCAACCTGCTGAACGTGACACATGCATGTACTTACAGTGGAGAGAACAAGTATTTGATACACTGCCAATTTTGCAGGTTTTCCTACTTAGAAAGCATGTAGAGGTCTGTAATTTTTATCATAGGCACACTTCAACTGTGTTATCTCTGTAATTGCAAACAAAGGTTTCTGTACCAAATATTAAGTTCTGCTTTTCTGATGTATCAACTAGTTATGTCATGCAATAAAATGCAAATTAATTACTTAAAAATCATACAATGTGATTTTCTGGATTTTTGTTTTAGATTCCGTCTGTCACAGTTGAAGTGTACCTATGATAGAAATTACAGACCTCTACATGCTTTGTAAGTAGGAAAACCTGCAAAATCAACAGTGTATCAAATACTTGTTCTCCCCACTGTATTTTGCGTTGTGACAGAATGCAAGTGGTGGTATCTCACAGAGACATTGGAACGTTTGGAACTCACCTATTCGAAGCAGCAGTCATCACCACTCTCTGAAATAAAAACAGAATCCATTGATAAATAAAGCTTCTCAATCACATACCAATAAACTACACACACTTGGACACACACACGCATACTCACACACATCAATATCTATAATGTTTTACGTATCAAATTGTACAAAATTCTCACTCACAGCCCTAACAAGAGAGACGTGCTCCTCTGATCGGCTGAAGTTGCTGCCAATCTCCATCACGCTGACAGTTCCATCCTGACATAAGTTAACCCAGGCCTGGTACTCATCTCTCTCAGGTAGACGGTCCCAGAAGATCTTGAACGCCTCCCACACCGTCTCCTGACACACTGGGCAGCACACAGACACAGGACTGGGTCAGAGACTAGCTTTCACACCTGGAATTTTTGGTGTACTTCCTGATTGGACAGAATTGAAATGGAATTGACCCCAACCCTGACTGACACAGAGACATGTGACACAGAGGTCACACTCTGTGACACAGATGGATGTAGAAGAAGACCCGCTTAACGTATATGAATATTCAATCTAGATTTAAATAACACTGTGTAGTACAAGGACATGGTAACCAAAACAAACATTGACATTTAGCTGACATTTAGCCAGCGATCCTGACAGGAAAAATCTCTCCAATGGACAGCTATGAAAAATGAAGGCAATCAGGAAAATGTGAGGTCATTTTTGATCCATACACACATATACTCCCAGGTTCCAGACAGCATCACCATTTCACCACCCCTGCTGACATTGAAATGACTTCTCAGCTCAAGACATGTGGTTTTCACAATGTACCAGTACCTCTGCTTTGGAACAAAAAAAGCTGGCAAAAAACATTAACCCCCTTTCTTTTTCTCTCAATCTGCAGCCACATCTGTAGGCTACATTTCAGGTTTGGAGGCTGAGGACAACCAGAAAGCCCTTGGTAGAGGAGCTTGCGGGAGCAGGCCTGAGGGCTCTCATATTTTCCTGGCAGCATGGCTCATCTGATCAATGTCTAGAGGACTACTATTTTGGTAGCGAGGCAGGGTTCAGACCGAGGACTGGGGCTTTCTCTCTAAGCTTCCCCAGGTGGAGCACCACGTGTTCGGGTTGAACTGACAGAAGGGCACCCTGGTGCAAGGCTGTCTGGTGCCAGGCTCTCTGCCTGGCCTCACCTGAAATCTGGCCCTTACCCGTATCAATCAGTCTGTACCAAAATGAGGTTGGACATTTGACTTTGACCTTAAACGTGGAGCATTTCTCAACCTCCATGACTGAATACTATAACTATAGCCCTTGAATCATGATAGATTAGTTACTGTCGTTGATTGACTTCTAGTAATTTCCTTGAGTTCCAACAAGGCTCTGAACCATTGTGCCAAACAAACGACTGATAGAGAATGGTAACACCGGGCTGTATTTCAACGGCTGAAGCCATGCACGTGGATGACCATAGGGCTTTAATAAAGAGGCTGGGAAAGTACTGCTTACTGCATGGTTCATGTTGAGGTGATTAAGAGCACACATTTACATGACAAACATCTATTTATCTTCCCCACCTGTCCATTCCCAATTAAATATAAGATCATCAGAAAGTTGTACTCATTTTGATGGTATAAAGTTGTTATTACAATAAAACATATTAAATCCGTAATAAGTCATTCGCCTTCTGTCACATACACTCTTAGAAAAAAGGCACTATCTAGAAGCTAAAAGGGTTCTTCGGCTCTCCCCATAGGAGAACCTTTTTGAGAACCCTTCTTGGTTCCAGGTAGACCCCAGGTAGACCCCTTTTGTTTCGGGTAGAACCCTTTCCACAGAGGGTTCTACATGGAACCCAAAAGGGTTTTACCTGGAACCAAAGGGTTATTCTATGGGGACAGCCAAAGAACCCTTTTGAAAACCTTTTGCATAAGAGTGCATGCACTACAGAATTCAATTAATCTGGCTGAACAACAAAGATGGTAGATGAATAGACTCCAGGTCATAATGAATCCCCAGGGCCCATGAGATACAGTTGTGAAAAGCTTACCTCGCTGGTGAAAGTACTTCAGATGGTTTTCTATCGCCTGGTCTACAGTCTCTGAGAACAAAGCTTCACTCCACTGGGGAAAAGAATATTCCGCTTTCTTCTAGAAATAGCACCCTTTCCTTTGTATGTCTTGTGGGTCAAGGCCTCCAGACCTTCATCTGACTCCAGTTGTCTTGAAATCCCAGAGGGATCTTGAGATTTCAAGTGTTTCACTACCAAACCTCTATCCATAGCAACCCCATGCAAAGCATCTGTAAAAGTACATGAGACAGTTATACATGTGACCAGAAGTCAAACAGTCATCATTAAATCCTCTACTGTACCTACCCGTGTCAAAGTATCCTGTCAGAAGGATGGCAGACACAACCCAAAAAAACACAGTTCCTCGTTAGCCCCGGCATTTCTCAAAGAGCCAAGATCCAAGATGCAGCCCCAGTCTAGAGTAAATCTTCTCAATCCTTCTCAGTTCATCAACAAAAGGGTTTTGTTTACTGTCCATCCACTTGATAGCATTGTGTAAAAATAGGGCTATTGCTCTGGTTATTCCTCGTGGGCTAGGCTATCATCCCAGTGTAACTTGATGTGGTCACAGTGCTGAAGACAGCTCCCCAGCCTTACTCAGGTAAGCAGATGGGACTTTGGCAGGAGAGATTTCTTTCTGCTTCCTAATCCTATTTGATAAGCTTTAGTGGTGCCTCTGCAAGACTTTAGTCTAACCGTGCATGGTTGTTTAACTTGTGAATAATCTGTGTCGGCCAATGTGGGGGATAGGGATAGTGATGGTCATTTTATTTTTACATAATTGCATATTTTCACAACTGCAAAACATGCAATAACAACTTATCCTACTTACACACTTTATTCTATTTATTGGCTTGGTCTGCTTACATTAATTAATTACTTACTCATTCCTTTTATATTTACAGTACTGCAGAGATTCACAATGTGAAATGTGATTCTCACGGTGACATTATCAACAGATGTGAAATGTGATTCAAAATCACCACAAATTGATTGTGGCCTTCATTTAAGCTAGAGAGAGTCTGTGAATGTGTCCTTTGTCTCTGTCTTTCAGGAAATCTTGAAACCTCTCTGCCCAATGCCATTACACACAGCAGTAAGTATAGGTAGGTCAGTATAAATTCAGGTGAGTACAGATGTAGGATCTTAATTTGATCACTCTTTTGTTGCTGAGAATTTTCCGCACAGCAGGGAATGCAAACTTGTAGTGTATTCAAGTTTTAAAAGGCTTCTGAAGTTCGTAATTTCCACTTTAAAATGTATCGAACCCGACAAGAAATGTCCATTCATTATAATCCACATAATTAAAATGTCCTGTTTCTCCATGATTATTTTCCTGCTGTAGCAAACTGGCTCAAATTAAGATGTTACATCTGTATGTGTAGGTGAGTCAGTAGAGGTCAGTGTTTGTGGAACTTGCTGTACCACAACACAGACATGCAATCTTCCCGGGAGGCTGATTTGGTGGTGAGTAATGAACATTGCTGCCAATAGCTCGCCTGACCTGTAGCAGGACAGTGCAGCTCAAGGGGGTAGACCCAGGTGACTAGATGCTACTTATCCTTTCTGACAGGAAAGGTGCTTATTCCCTTCAGGACAGAGGAAATCAGAACAGAACAGCAAACGGAATTGTCCGTCTGTCTATGTATTCACAACGTCTAACATTGCTGTGGCAGACAATTGACATCTGTAATTAGGACTTCAAATAAGGGCCAGTGTTTGGTATAGAGCATTAGATTAGTTTCAGTATCAATCAAATGTATTTTTAAAGCCCTTCTTACATCATGTCACACTCTGACTAAAGAGAGAGCTTTTATTGTCTATGTTGGTTAGGTCGGGGTGTGATTTAGAGTGGGTTATCTACATACCATGCTGCATTTTGGTCCACTCCTTATGACGATCGTGACACATCAGCTGATGTCACAAAGTGCTGTACAGATACCAACCTAAACCCCAAACAGCAAGCAATGCAGGTGTAAAAGCACGGTGGCTAGAACCTAGGAAGAAACCTAGAGAGGAACCAGGCTATGAGGGATGGCCAGTCCTCTTCTGGCTGTGCCGGGTGGAGATTATAACAGAACATGACCAGCAGCGTCAAATAATAATAATCACAGTGGTTGTCGAGGTGCAACAGGTCAGCACCTCAGGAGTAAATGTCAGTTAGCTTTTCATAGCCAATTCAGAGTATCTCTACCTCTCCTGCTGTCTCTAGAGAGTTGAAAACAGCAGGTCTGGGACAGGTAGCACATCTGGAGAACAGGTCAGTAAGGATGTGCATGTCGCTGGGCTTAGGATCGGGTTGAGACCTGCCACACGTCTGGTCATTAGTGGATAACTGCCTTGCATGCCTTCTCAGAGAGCAGAGTAGGTGGTTTCTGAGGTGAGATGGCTGAGACTAGGGCAAGGCAGCCAGGTGGTCTCTCTCTCTGGTGAGGCCTGATTTACAGACTGAGGCTTGTTTGGAAGTTAGCGCTAGAAGGGTAGGTGGAGTCTTAAAGGACAAAGGCTCAGAGGGCTGCCTTTATGACCTCATCATCTACTCACTCTCACCCCAAAACTCTCTGGACTGCTTATGTTGCCAGCTTTAGTCATTTTTACTGATTCAGTTGTCTATAATAGGGCTTGGGGTCAATTCAATCTCAACTCAATAGATTTCAGATATTGAAATGAATCACTGTTTTTGAATTGACTTAGCTTTCTCCAAGTACCTTTATACAGTTGAGATCTCTCTGTGTCAAATGGCTAACTTTGTTGTTTTCACATTATAGTCAGGTGACATATTATCAACAGATCCGTGGAATAGGAAATACAATTAAAAACAGAGGTAGGTAGGTAGCCAACAAACTAATTATACTTGAACAGTATACACAGAATATATGCTATAATTAAATAATCTGTTGCTTTTCGTTGTCTTGCCATTAGTCTCTTGCCAGACTACAGTTGGACACTCACTCAGCTGATGATGGTGGCGTTACGGCAACGGTGAATCAACAATGGTAACATGGTTTATTGGATAATGTGATCAGCAGATGGGCCAGTGTCTTCGTTAGGTCTGGGCTCCTGTCCAGGTATCAAGATGATACCACTGTCCTGCAAGGCAAGAAAAACTACACCCTCTGATTAGACCTGTAATACTAACCTCACAATGAGATATTCACACCGGTCAATGAGTTCATGAAACCAATAAGGACAGAGTCAAACATAAACATACAGGTTTACAACACACCGTGGCACATATTATTGGAGTGCTGATCTAGGATCAGTTTTTGCCTTGTAGATTATAATGAATGGTTAGGTGGACCTAATCATAAAGATCTATCACCATGTGAATACTGTATTACCAGCAGCCTTTGACAAATACTGTAACGGAGCCTGGGGAATGATAAAGTTGCCTAAGGTCAACGAGTCTGGACCCCTGCAGAAATGCTGGGATTGAAAGCTGGTTTTCTATGAAGAGACCACAGAAGAACGGGGGGGGCTCTAGAGGCCATCGTGTCCAAAGAACTAGCTAAATCTGTCTAATCCAGCAGTCCGGCTCAGATTAGCTGTCCTGTGGCCCCTTGTGGTGCACAGTTACCTCATCATGGCCTAGCCTACTGTCTACAAGACAGAGTATGCATCCCAAATGGCACCCTATTCCCTATTGCAGTGCACTATTGACCAGAGCCCTATGTGCCCTGGTCAAAAGTAGTGCCCTATCAAGGAATATGGTGCCATTGGAATACACACCACCTGGAGGGCGTCTGCTGAAATCTGTTGGCTGAGGGGAGGTTCATCCCCAGGTAATTAGCAGGGTCCCTGCTGGGGCCAAGCAGGATTACAGGTCATTGCCTGTGGCAGAATGGTACTCATTTCATTAGATGGTGCGTCAGTGGAGGTCGCTTGCTGAAAGGAAGTGTTCATTAAGAGGATTTTGTACAGTAAAGTGTAGCCTATGTTTAAAGAATAGAAGCACAATTTAACTGTTTAATTTTCAAATGACTTGTGGCGCCTTGTCGGCATCAGTGATGTTGATTTGATTGATAAGTATTCATTTGACTTGAGCTGCTGTTATTTAGTGTTAATGACAGCATTGTTATGATGAGCATGCCTCACACTCTCAACTGTGTCCTTGCTTACTGTGGGTCACCATAGTTACAGACTGAATGGAATGAAGTTTGGGTCTGGGGCCAAAAGCCACAGGTAGGATTGGAGGCGCATTTCCGTTAATCACTGTTGACGTGTAGTGGTCCAGTTCTCTGGGCTTGGCCTTGTCTGTCTGCGTTCCAAATGGCACCCTATTCCCTATATAGTACACTACTTTTGACCAGAGCACTATATAGGGAATAGGGGTGTCTCATCCCAGTAATGAAGGCCAGAGCCAACAGCAGAGCTCCTCAGTCCCCAAATCCTCTTGCCATCAGAGGTCCCATATGCTCGGTGTTTCCCGTCTTTGTTGACATGGTTGCTAGGTTCCCGGCTGTTCGCCCCCACATGGTCGCACCCCCGACGTCCTGACCTCGGGGAAAATAACAGCAGCAGATGACCAACCCCCTTTCAGAGATATCTGGGGTTAAACGTCTTCTACAGTAACCTAATAACCTTTCGACTTGGCCATCTGCTGAGGTGGCCAAGATAGATCCAGCAGGTACAGTGGGGCAAAAAGTATTTAGTCAGCCACCAATTGTGCAAGTCCTCCCACTTAAAAAAGATGAGGCCTGTAATTTTCATCATAGGTACACTTCAACTATGACAGACAAAATGAGAAAAAAAATCAGAAAATCACATTGTAGGATTTTTAATTAATTCATTGCAAATTATGGTGGAAAATAAGTATTTGGTCACCTACAAACAAGCAAGATTTCTGGCTCTCACAGACCTGTAACTTCTTCTTTAGAGGCTCCTCTTTCCTGTCAAAGGACACCAGAAACAAAATTGTAGACCTGCACCAGGCTGGGAAGACTGAATCTGCAATAGGTAAGCAGCTTGGTTTGAAGAAATCAACTGTGGGAGCAATTATTAGGAATTGGAAGACATACAAGACCACTGATAATCTCCCTCGATCTTGGCTCACGCAAGATCTTAACCTGTGGGGTCAAAATGATCACAAACGGTGAGCAAAATCCCAGAACCACACGGGGGGGACCTAGTGAATGACCTGCAGAGAGCTGGGACCAAAGTAGCAAAAGCCTACCATCAGTAACACACTACGCCGCCAGGGACTCAAATCCTGCAGTGCCAGGCGTGTCCCCCTGCTTAAGCCAGTACATGTCCAGGCCCGTCTGAAGTTTGCTAGAAGGAGAATTTGGATGATCAGAAGAAGGTGGGAGAATGTCATATGGTCAGATGAAACCAAATAGAAATTTTTGTTAAAAACTCAACTCGTCGTGTTTGGAGGACAAAGAATGCTGAGTTGCATCCAACGAACACCATACCTACTGTGAAGCGTGGGGGTGGAAACATCATGCTTTTGGGGATGTTTTTCTGCAAAGGGACCAGGACAACTGATCCGTGTAAAGGAAAGAATGAATGGGGCCATGTATCGTGAGATTTTGAGTGAAAACCTCCTTCCATCAGCAAGGGCATTGAAGATGAAACGTGGCTGGGTCTTTCAACATGACAATGATCCCAAACACACCGCCCGGGCAACGAAGCATTGGCTTCGTAAGATGCATTTCAAGGTCCTGGAGTGGCCTAGCCAGTCTCCAAATCTCAACCCCATAGAAAATCTTTGGAGAGAGTTGAAAGTCTGTGTTGCCCAGCAACAGCCCCAAAACATCACTGCTCTAGAGGAGATCTGCATGGAGGAGTGGGCCAAAATACCAGCAACAGTGTGTGAAAAACCCTGTGAAGACTTACAGAAAACATTTGACCTCTGTCATTGCCAACAAAGGGTATATAACAAAGTATTGAGATAAACTTTTGTTATTGACCAAATACTTATTTTCCACCATAATTTGCAAATAAATTCATAAAAAAATCCTACAATGTGATTTTCTGGATTTTTCCCTCGTTTTGTCAATCATAGTTGAAGTGCACCTTTGATGAAAATTACAGGACTCTCTCATCTTTTTAAGTGGGAGAACTTGCACAATTGGTAGCTGACTAAATACTTTTTTGCCCCACTGTATATCTCTCTGGTCACCCCAAAATCAATTCTTCCTTTGGCCGCCTCTCCTTCCAGTTCTCTGCTGCCAATGACTGAGCGAACTACAAAAATCTCTGAAACTGGAAACACTTATCTCCCTCACTAGCTTTAAGCACCAGCTGTCAGAGCAGCTCACAGATTACTGCACCTGTACATAGCCCATCTATAATTTAGCCCAAACAACTACCTCTTTCCCTACTGTATTCATTTATTTTGCTCCTTTGCACCCCATTATTTCTATCTCCACTTTGCACATTCTTCCACTGCAAATCAACCATTCCAATGTTTTACTTGCTATATTGTATTTACTTCGCCACCATGGCATTTTTATACTTTACCTCCCTTATCTCACCTCACTTGCTCACATTGTATATAGACTTATTTTTCTACTGTATTATTGACTGTATGTTTGTTTTACTCCATGTTGATGTATGTGTAAAACTGCTTTGCTTTATCTTGGCCAGGTCGCAATTGTAAATGAGAACTTGTTCTCAACTAGCCTACCTGGTTAAATAAAGGTGTTCTCAATGAGCCTACCTGGTTAAATAAAGGTGTTCTCAACGAGCCTACCTGGTTAAATAAAGGTGTTCTCAACTAGCCTACCTGGTTAAATAAAGGTGTTCTCAACTAGCCTACCTGGTTAAATAAAGGTGTTCTCAACTAGCCTACCTGGTTAAATAAAGGTGTTCTCAACTAGCCTACCTGGTTAAATAAAGGTGTTCTCAACTAGCCTACCTGGTTAAATAAAGGTGAAATAAATAAATAAACATGGTTCTTTTGTCCAACACGTCAGTGTGTTTTCATCTAAACATGCCAGTTAACAATTATCGCTCACAATGAAGACTTTCACTCAGTCACTTGATGGAGTTTCTTTATTGTCATTACAAAAAGTAGATTTGATGTTAGCCCATTTAAATGGGTTAAACTATCTGTAAATTAAAACAAAACTTCAAACTGCTTTAACACGGTTCTCTATAAAACACGTCTCAGACTACCTGTTGACTATCTGGACCGGTCTATTGGAAGGACATTGATCTCAGTCCTGATCTCCAGACCCTAAACCAATGCATTAGTAGTTGTAGGCTGGAAGGTGTAAGACAAGTTAAGCAGTATGGATGTCCTTGGTTCATTCTATGGAACCCTTGAACCCGTAAAGCCCATCCATAGTGAACCAGTCGACCTATGGCCTTACCTTAACAGCACAACTTAGACCTTCAAACCCGCTACTGCATTTGACTATACGGCTTTAACTGAACTATAAGACAGAATTAAAGCCAACATAATTATAGTATTAGAATAACAATATGGAAGAATTGATGAACACTAGTTTTTATACTGTAGTAGTGGGGCCATTTTCTGACAGTGGCTAAACCAAATGGGGTAGAGATTTGGATGGGGCGAATAGGAAAGGGTAGCCCAACTCATTTGGGAGGTGTGACCGTTACCCTTCCAACAGCAGTAGGGGTGGAGGGCTCTGTCCTATCTAAGAGGGCTCTGTCTGGGGCCCACATGCTGTGAGAGGCTGCACCAAAGACTCCAATTATCCAAAACGACCAACTTAACCCAATTAAGTACATATGGTTAAGCACATATCCTATCAGACTTAGTGTTAACAACCCAAACTGAAAAACCTATTAACTGTACCCGTGTGAAAAACACACAATAACTTAAAAGGACATATCTGGGATTCTCGCTCTACAATATTGTGATGGTGACAGAAGAGAGTTCTGTCCAGCCATTGCTAGGTAGACTTTGGGGGCATCTTTAATCCAGGAATATACCACATTATAAATACACCATTGTAAATACATCATTATAAACATGCCATTAACAAATCAATGTTTACACCGTGAAAACAAACAGAAACTCAAATGGAAACCCTTTACTGTGTGGGGAGAATGTTATTTCTGTTTCTGATGACAGAGTGAGTCAGGTCCATAGACTTTCATACAGCACAAACACAAAGGGAATTGATTTCTGCCTGTAAACAGAACAGGGAGAGGTGCTGTTCTAATCCTCATATTACAAGTGGTCATTGTGTAAAAGCTTACTTGGTGTTCCTCACTGGAACATTGGGTTTCTCTTACAAACTGAAGCAGCTACAACATGAGGAGCCAAAACTAAAACACTGCAACGTGTTGACTAGTGTGATAACACTATTGTTTAGCAGCTGCAAACAATCATGTGCATATTGAGTCCTTTATGACTGATGGTCAGAAACAACAGCCTGACACACTGAACAGGAATAACTGAGTAATATTGACTTTAATATTTATAGTGGTTTTATGTGTGAGTCATAAGGACATTTGAAAAAGAAACCTGTTCTGGATACACGAGTTACACTTTTGCTCAGCAAACTAGATTTGAGCGCTCACTCATATGTCCATTCCAAATGCTCTCTTCTATAACATAACAAAAAAACTAAACATTACATGAACAATTTTATTCCATTTTACGATCCTATTATTTTGTACATTCATTACATACAAGTGAGAAACAAACATCCTGTGACATTTTATTTAAAAAAAAATAGTAATACAAAAATAGTATAAATATTCCATGTATTGTACATTTAAAAAGTCAAAGTCCTTCACAGTTTGGCGTGTTGTAGTAGTAGTGCATTGCTGATCAGGTACCGTGGCTACCTGCAGCTGCTCCCGCCGTTGCCCCGGCAACTGTGCAGCTCCATCACCAGGCTCCGGATCCTCCCTCTTCCTCCACACCTGTTGCCGTGGAAACCAGCGCTCCAAACGCAGGGGGAGGTCAAGTGCACCACTGGGTTCTGAGAAAGTCAGTGAGCCAACCAGAGGTTTGGAATAAGGTGTGATGTCATACATGGGACAGGCAGTTATCATTTCAGATCAAGTGTTTTAGACAGTGTAGTGGAGACAGAAAAGTGCCCATGAAATGGATGGTTGATGTCAGCTTGTTGTTAAGCGTGGGAGGTTACAGGGGAGGGCCGTACCTGCAGAAAGCTCTCCACGTACTGCAGGAGGTAGAGGCCACAGTCGCTGCTGTTGTCCTGTAGAGGGACTGTACAGTGGGGAAGCCTTCATACTGTCTACAGTGAAGTCTCTGCGTGTTCCTCTACGCACCTCCCACTCTACATGTAGGTAACTGAGAGGACAGACGGGAGAGATTGAAACTAGTGTACACACACATATGAACCACACACACACAAAACAATGCAAGCGCGACAGACACACACACACACAGAGAGTACTCACTCCCGCAAGAGCTTATAGATGCTCTCATGGTAAGAGATCTTCAGAGAGTCCATGATGAGAATGCAGGGTCTACAGAGACAAGACAACCCCTTGATATTACACACACTGTTATAGATGGAGGAAGTACAGCCAATTAATTCACAGTTAATGCACTCACTTCTTAATGATGGTCTCCCTCTGACAACCATCTTGGGTACACGCCTTCAAAATTGGGATAATGTCATTTAGAATGTTGCACACATGCTCAAAACATCTGATATGTTTTCAATTTTTTTATTGATTTACAAAAGAGGGTGATATTTACTGGTGGGTTGTGGGGCTTCAATGTAGGTTTCCCACTGGCTCTCCCTGAAGTACGTACACACACACACACTTTTTAAATCAGCAGCAAATGTTTAGTTACTTTGATTTTGATCTGTGGTGTTATGGCCAAATGTGCATGTTCTGTTTCTCAGTGTTTCTTGGCTGGGTATGGAGGACACGCTAGACCTGAACTACAGCCACCAGGCCAACCAAATAATTCCATCTGCAGTTAGGATTCAATTACACACATGCATGAACATGCAGACATAACACACATCACATCCAGGTATAACTAGAACACCCCCTAACCGTCAGTTTTTTTAGAGAGACCTCATTTTCAGAGGTCTTCAGTTGTTTTCAACATAAGCCCTAACATAGGGTTTTAAAGGGTAGTTAGGGACTGACATCGCAGCCTAAAAAAGCCCACTAGTTGCCTTCCAACATTATTGAGGAAAAATAAAAGGATCTAACCCAACGTTAATTTGATCATTAAAGTTAAAGGAAGCGTGTAAACGCAACCCGGGTTGATTAGAAACACTATTACATTACAGCCCTGGTGAGAGAAGTGAGATTCTGCCAAGGTAAATATCACAAACACACAATGCATCGGCGCTGTCCAACGCACCTGCTCCGTTCTGCAGTTTGGGGTTGCTGGCCTCTGGAGAAGGCCCAGTTGAAGCCTGGGGCTGGCATTTCCTCTTCCCCCCGTTGGCCTCCACTCCAGCTAGGCCAGACCACTCCTCATGCTGGGCCTGCTCCAGGCCAGGGAAACAGATCACCACAAGGTACCAGTGGGCTCTGGGGAATCAGACACAAGAGCTTCAGACACAAGGGAATGTGCAATGTATCATGTATGTGGCTATATGAGAAGTGTTCAATGTGTATGATAAGGGTAATGTATACATTATGTACAGTGTGTAGCATTACAGTGTCTATATTGTATACAGCTGTACTGTGTGTCTAAGACAATCTGGGACATTACAGTTCATCGTATCCTATCCTAGGAGAAAGCGTAATGGACTGGGGATACAGAGATCTGTGCTACCGCATCTACATTCTCATCTACACATATAGATGGATTTGATCATGGAAATACAGAGCAACGGCAGCATGTGTTGTTTCAATCTGTAAAGAGAGAAACCAGTCAGTCTAGTGGAGTAAATGGCATTCACAAGACACTATAGGGAACTGCTGTGTCCCCTGTCCTTGCCTGGCTGTGGCCCTGTCCTAGCCTGGCTGTGGACCCTGTCCTAGCCTGGCTGTGGACCCTGTCCTAGCCTGGCTGTGGATCCCTGTCCTAGCCTGGCTGTGGACCCTGTCCTAGCCTGGCTGTGGACCCTGTCCTAGCCTGGCTGTGTCCCCTGTCCTAGCCTGGCTGTGTCCCCTGTCCTAGCCTGGCTGTGTCCCTGTCCTAGCCTGGCGGTGTCCCCTGTCCTAGCCTGGCTGTGTCCCCTGTCCTAGCCTGGCTGTGTCCCCTGTCCTAGCCTGGCTGTGGACCCTGTCCTAGCCTGGCTGTGTCCCCTGTCCTAGCCTGGCTGTGTCCCTGTCCTAGCCTGGCTGTGTCCCCTGTCCTAGCCTGGCTGTGTCCCCTGTCCTAGCCTGGCTGTGGCCCCTGTCCTAGCCTGGCTGTGTCCCCTGTCCTAGCCTGGCTGTGTCCCCTGTCCTAGCCTGGCTGTGTCCCCTGTCCTAGCCTGGCTGTGTCCCCTGTCCTAGCCTGGCTGTGTCCCCTGTCCTAGCCTGGCTGTGTCCCCTGTCCTAGCCTGGCTGTGTCCCCTGTCCTAGCCTGGCTGTGTCCCCTGTCCAAGCGTGGCTGTGTCCCCTGTCCTAGCCTGGCTGTGTCCCCTGTCCTAGCCTGGCTGTGTCCCCTGTCCTAGCCTTCTCTTGTATAGGAACATACTGAAACATACCGTGTCAGAATATAAATCTGTATCTGGAGCGTAGCCCATTATCCAGCTACACGTCAGTCGGGAGGTATTGTCACTGATGCTTTTATTGAAAACCCATTAAGAGATGTAAAATAGGTCTGCAGTTGTATATAATAATATATGCCATTTAGCAGACACTGATATCCAAAGTGACTTAGTGTGTCATGCCTGCAGACATTTTCCCTATGGGTGGAATTGAACCTACAGCACTTGGCATTGCAAAGAGTCACGCTCTCACGGACTGAGCAAGGGTTCTAAATCATTGTGCCGGGGACAGAAGACCGTGTTGACAAAGGTACAGTATGTAGACTAAAAAAAACCCTTCTACTGCGTTCCTAAAGTGAAGTGGGGAGTCGAGGAACAGGGAACGCTGTGCAGCACTCCATCCAGACCGTCATCATTCCACAGACATATGAATGAAGGTACGCACATCCGGCCCCGTCAGGCGTGACAGAGGCTGTTTCAACACCAGCGCAGCCTTGAGACTAGTACACACACCCACAGACAGACAGAGACTACAGCTCAGGCCACATCCATTCATCTCCACTATGCTGGAGCCCTGCCCTGCCTGGACACTGCCTCCGCTCCAGTTTAATGTCCCTGTTTTCATGTCTCCTTGTCAGAGCCATGACAGCTAGAGGGAAGGATGAAGAAAAGAGCACTGTTTTCCCCAATCAATGGAGTGTGGTGTCATGTCGTGACATGTAGTGTACAACAGAGTAGTGTAGTGTACAACAGAGTAGAGCAGTGTAGAGTAATGTAGTGTACAGCAGAGTAGTGTTGAGTAGTGTAAAGTAGCATAGTATAGGGCAGTGTAGTATAGTGTAGGGTAAAAAGCAGTGTAGGGCAGTGCTGTGTAGGGCAGGGTAAGGCAGTGTAGTGCAGGGCAGTGTAGTATAGTGTAGGGAGTAAAGCAGTGTAGGGCAGTGTAGTGCAGGGCAGTGTAGTATAGTGTAGGGAGTATTCTGTAGAGTATTCTGTTCTGCTTTTTGCGAAGTCGACAGAAATGGTGTCGTTCTTAGTCCAAGTCTTGGCTCTACCCCTCTGTGTGTGTGTGTGTGTGTGTGTGTGTGTGTGTGTGTGTGTGTGTGTGTGTGTGTGTGTGTGTGTGTGTCTATGATTCTCACTCACTTGTGATTGACCGGCACAAACAGGTAGTCCTTGTTGAAGATGTCAACATGGCGGGTCCACGTCCTCACCCTCTGGTGTCTCCTGTCCCTGGCCCTGAGAGGAAGGGAGGGGACACACTTCACAACAATGCATACTACTCCTTCCATCACAATCCAGGAAGAATATCTCTTAACAATACTCTTAACAAGAGTAAAATGCTCCTTAACTTCTGTCAATACCATCATTAACATCGTTAACATCGTTAGCATACGACTAAGCCACCAGCCTACGTGAGAGCGCGCCGCCAGGGCCTAAGGCCAAACATGAGCCCCCCCGCAGGCGCCATGTGACGCGCGGCCGAAGCCGCCCACTAAGACGTTAAAGACGCTGAGTGCTGATCTCCTTACGGGATGGCAGCCTCCTCCTCCAGGGACGTGTCCCGGCGGGTCAGCTGCTTGTAGAAGAAGCTGCTGAAGACATGACATCTCTGCCAGGGGCCCGGGGCCCGCTCCAGGAGAAGATACCTGAGGGGACAGGAAGATGCTGAGGATTTGCTGTACTGTCACATGCTGTGTGGCTGAGCTAAACTAAGGGGACATGGCTGATTTCCATATATGTTAAATGAAGCTAATGTTAGGGTTTGGTTATGATAATGGTCAGTTTAAGGTTTTGGCTGGTCAGCCTGTCAAAGGGCTGCTGGTCAGAAAAGTCCCCTTAGTCCTGCTTCATTGTACTTAGTTATGGTTTGAACCAATCAGCATTCAGGATTAGATCACGCATTGTATGATCACAGGTTACACATCTGCCAGGTGGCTAAGATGTTCAAATGACAGGAGAAAAACATTGGTCCACAGGCAGATCACTAGAACTCACTTAAGGTAGAAGTCAATGATGACATCATTGAGGAACTGGCCACTGTCCAGACAGTCTAGGTCCTCTGTTGTCACGGTGATTCCTCCTTTGGAAGGGAGTGGTGGGTACTGGATCAACCTGAAGAGATCAATAGTTAATGTGTAAACAACAACAACTAATACTAACAGGTAGTATATTCTACATTGAAAACCATCCATAACAATAAACTGGTAAGCAGCCAGATATACTGCCCTCACCTGGTGGGCAGCAAGATATACTGCCCTCACCTGGTGGGCAGCAAGATATACTGCCCTCACCTGGTGGGCAGCAAGATATACTGCCCTCACCTGGTGGGCAGCAAGATATACTGCCCTCACCTGGTGGGCAGCAAGATATACTGCCCTCACCTGGTGGGCAGCAAGATATACTGCCCTCACCTGGTGGGCAGCAAGATATACTGCCCTCACCTGGTGGGCAGCAAGATATACTGTCCTCACCTAGTGGGCAGCAAGATACTGCCCTCACCTGGTGGGCAGCAAGATATACTGCCCTCACCTGGTGGGCAGTAAGATATACTGCCCTCACCTGGTGGGCAGCAAGATATACTGCCCTCACCTGGTGGGCAGCAAGATATCTGCCCTCACTGGTGGGCAGCAAGATATACTGCCCTCACCTGGTGGGCAGCAAGATATACTGCCCTCACCTGGTGGGCAGCAGGCCCTTGAGTCTGGAGTAAGGCTCTCTGCTTCTGTGGTTCCTTCTCGTCCGACTGGGGCTCCCTGATCGGAACAAGAACAGAACAGAAAAACATTACAGAATCACCAGCCAGAAGTCATCACCCCAGTCAAACACCTCAGACTCTACAGATTCATCTGACTGCATGGGGATTGTCCTCCAATGTATTTTTTGGACAAGGGGAACAGGTGATCAAATTCAACGTTTTGGTGAGTGATGAGAATGAGGGGGATCGAGATGATAAAGTCAAGGTCTGCTCTGATGATGAATAGCAGAGAGGAAGAGGATGACGCCACTCACTGTGTGTGTGTTGGCCAGACATGCTGCAGACTTGCCAACCCTGTCCAACTTGTTAGAGTACCAGAGGAGCATGGCAAATTGAGATTCAACTCGTGCGCATAGCACGCGCAGAATGGGTTTTCTTTCACCCCCATTCGCTGTGTGTGAGTCTGATCGCAATTATAGAATTGTACCAAATCAAGTCTATAAAAAGGTTGGTATACTTTCTTCACAGCATTCCATTTACACATATGGTAAAAGTCACTAACAAGATCTAATTAGAAAGAAAAGGGCCTTTATGTGTTTTTATTTTATTAAACAAGTAATAACATGTTATTTGTTTAGGTACAAAATGTACAAATGTCCTATCAACGATAAAACATTTGTATCTGTAACGTTTTTCTTAGCACATGCGCCCAAGTTTAGTCGCTATAGTATAGGAACGCTTGTCACCTCTTAAACAGTGCCAATCACTAGGGCCAGCTCACAAGTAGTGGCATTTTAGACACGGTTCCTAATCAACACTAAAAGCAAAATCATTTTGAAAACATAAAAACAAAAACAAATGATTGCATCGACACAGACCGCAAACTGGCTACACAAAGCTTAAGTAGGCTTCCGCCAAGAGAATCTGAACGCTGTTCTCTAGAAGAGTCCGCGTGCCTATTGTATTTATTTGCAGCGCATACCGCATTTCAGATTTTCGAAATGTATAACATCTCAAATCTAGTGCAAAGGCATTTTAGAAGCATTGCCTCTATAGCTAATACCGGACACTCATGCATTCGTCATCGCGCAGTCTTGATTTTTTGTTATAATACTTTTGCTTTTTGTGACGTGGATCATAATTACATTTACATTCTATCAGGTTGCGTGATCCTCGCAATGTTACGTGGAAAATACAACTAATGGGACGCAGAATTAAATGTATATCACAATCGCACAAATGCGACCAGTTATTTTTCGTATTTGCATTTAATTTATTTCACTAGCAAATGTGAGTGAAATGATGGCACTTCAGAGCCCACTGAATGCCCATCTTATGTTCGCTAACATTAGCTTGAAACAATTCATGTTTACATTTCCACGACACACGGAGTTGAAAAGGGATTTGTCCATGTGTTTACCTACAGCTGGCAGTCGGCAAACTCAGCATCACAACAAATAGGAGGGGCAGCTGCGTCGAATAATCTCCATGTCGGTTGATACAAACTCCGTACATGTCTGTGTTGCAGTTCGAGAATCGGGATGTCAGATTTAGTCATTGGACTTGTTTTTATAAAACGTTTTTTATTCGTACTTTTAACTCAGATCTTGTACCTGCATACACAGACAGATAATTGCTATTTGGATGAGTTCAAGGGAACCAACTCATAAAGACCCCAAGAGGTGGCCTACTTTGGTCTATGCCAGCTGGCCCCAAAAACTCTGACGTTCCTGGGCCCTCCTGGACACACACACACCACCCATGCCGTACTCATCATCCCCACCACACACACTTTCGCCCACCCAGATCCTTCTTACTGCCTGTGTAAATCCTCCATCCTTCTAGGACCTGTGAGGGAGTAGAGACCAAGCTCACTTCTGCTGCTGGTTGGGTGTGATCCCAACCCCACCCTAACTCTATCCAACAAGCCATCTCCACCCCTCAGTCTCCCAATCTCTACATCTCCACCCTCAGTCTCCCAATCTCTACATCTCCACCCCTCAGTCTCCCAATCTCTACATCTCCACCCCTCAGTCTCCCAATCTCTACATCTCCACCCCTCAGTCTCCCAATCTCTACATCTCCACCCCTCAGTCTCCCAATCTCTACATCTCCCACCCCTCCAGTCTCCCAATCTCTACATCTCCACCCCTCAGTCTCCCAATCTCTACATCTCCACCCCTCAGTCTCCCAATCTCTACATCTCCACCCTCAGTCTCCCAATCTCTACATCTCCACCCCTCAGTCTCCCAATCTCTACATCTCCACCCCTCCAGTCTCCCAATCTCTACATCTCCACCCCCTCAGTCTCCCAATCTCTACATCTCCACCCCTCAGCTCCCAATCTCTACATCTCCACCCCTCAATCTCCCAATCCCTCCAACTTCCCCATCTCTCCCTCGCTGGACACTGCCACTTCATCAAAACTGAGTCAGGGGCCACTCACTGTGTGTGTGTGTGTGTGTGTGCGCGCGTGTGTGTGCGTGCTGACAGGGCCACTTCTTCTAGCTGGCGCTGCTAACTGGCCTTCATAGTACCTGCTGTTATATTGAGCACCCAGACCTCACAGTGGATTGAATAACACAGACATTATTATAACAGGTTTATCAATTTATACCTCTGAGGCTGAGCCTGCATCTTAAAGCAGAGTGATGGAGAGTTGGGGGGGAACAGGGGACGAAAGAGCACAGAGGTATATACACTGTCAAGCATATAGACACACAGACAGAGACACAGACACAGTTCTGAGCTCCTGAGTGACTATACTGACCTTTGCTGTCCCCAGGCAGGGGTCTGCCACCAGGCTCTGCCCCAGCAGGGTGAGGAGGTGGGCGTCCTGGGGACAGCTGTGTATCAGTGCCAGGCCGTCTGCCCAGGACAGGGGACTCTTCAGGTCGTAGGAGCGGCCCTGACGGAAGGCCTCTACATCCAGCATGGAGGCTAGCAGAGCAGCCTGCAGATCACCCAGCTGTTCTCTTAGGACCAGGAGGAGGAATGGACAGGCCTGACCTATATATCCACAATAGGAGAGAACACACACATTAACACATGAACAGATGCACACACAGAGACACATACTGTTCCACACATTGGCAGGTGATGACTTTTTCCTCTAGAAAGTGTGGTTGAGTCATGGCAGTGTGCTGCGTTGTAATACTCAGTAACTGGCCCACATTAAGGACAACGTACCAGTTCTACACTTCCTTGTCTTTCTTTAGGTTTTGGAGGCAGAATCTTGAGAAGTTTGTTTTCCTGTTGACCTTCACAGCTTAATTGAACCTTTAACTCAATTAATCCACCTCTGGATCGGACGGAACACCAGTCCCAATTAATCCACCTCCTCTGGATCGGACGGAACACCAGTCCCAATTAATCCACCTCCTCTGGATCGGACGGAACACCAGTCCCAATTAATCCACCTCCTCTGGATCGGACGGAACACCAGTCCCAATTAATCCACCTCTGGATCGGACGGAACACCAGTCCCAATTAATCCACCTCTGGATCGGATGGAACACCAGTCCCAATTAATCCACCTCTGGATCGGAAGGAACACCAGTCCCAATTAATCCACCTCCTCTGGATCGGAAGGAACACCAGTCCCAATTAATCCACCTCTGGATCGGATGGAACACCAGTCCCAATTAATCCACCTCTGGATCGGATGGAACACCAGTCCCAATTAATCCACCTCCTCTGGATCGGATGGAACACCAGTCCCAATTAATCCACCTCTGGATCGGAAGGAACACCAGTCCCAATTAATCCACCTCTGGATCGGATGGAACACCAGTCCCAATTAATCCACCTCCTCTGGATCGGATGGAACACCAGTCCCAATTAATCCACCTCTGGATCGGAAGGAACACCAGTCCCAATTAATCCACCTCTGGATCGGACGGAACACCAGTCCCAATTAATCCACCTCTGGATCGGATGGAACACCAGTCCCAATTAATCCACCTCTGGATCGGAAGGAACACCAGTCCCAATTAATCCACCTCTGGATCGGACGGAACACCAGTCCCAATTAATCCACCTCTGGATCGGACGGAACACCAGTCCCAATTAATCCACCTCTGGAGTCGGACCTCTGGAACACCAGTCCCAATTAATCCACCTCTGGATCGGATGGAACACCAGTCCCAATTAATCCACCTCTGGATCGGACGGAACACCAGTCCCAATTAATCCACCTCTGGATCGGACGGAACACCAGTCCCAATTAATCCACCTCTGGATCGGACGGAACACCAGTCCCAATTAATCCACCTCTGGATCGGACGGAACACCAGTCCCAATTAATCCACCTCTGGATCGGACGGAACACCAGTCCCAATTAATCCACCTCTGGATCGGACGGAACACCAGTCCCAATAAATCCACCTCTGGATCGGACGGAACACCAGTCCCAATTTATCCCGCCTCATGCATCAAATTCTCTGCATCTGGTGAAAATATGTTGACCCACTATTCATATTACTATAGATGTATTTATCCTCCATTTAACCGGGGAAGTCACATTGAGATTGACATCTTTTTCAAGGCTGCTTTTTTAACATGGACTCTCAAGTCTCAAATCAAATCAAATTTATTTATATAGCGTACATCAGCTGATATCTCAAAGTGCTGTACAGAAACCCAGCCTAAAACCCCAAACAGCAAGCAATGCAGGTATAGAAGCACAGTGGCTAGGAAAAACTCCCTAGAAAGGCCAAAACCTAGGAAGAAACCTAGAGAGGAACCAGGCTATGTGGGCTCAACTAACATTGTAATGCATTTCTCTGTCTTAATTCTCCCAGTTGATAGAGTAGTCTTACCAGGCAGTGTAACGGGGTGGAGGGCAGAGAGCTCTGTCTGTACCAGGTTGGCCTGGGCCTCAGACACCCAGAGGAAGAGCAGGGAGGGGGCCGCTCGGCCGGGACAACCCTGGAAGAGACTCCCGTCTTGGGCTAGACCCCCGTCCCACACCGCGTACCCTCTGAGCTGGGACGCCACCAGGCTCACCGACACCCCCCCCTCCTCCTCGGATGACACCCTGGAGTCTGTTGGAGAAGGGGGTGTAATAATTCTGTTTTGATCATACTGGATATCTGATGACAGAAATAATCTAACAAAAAAGACTTCCCTGTCATTTATTTAAAGTTCTTCTACAGTATTTTGGAGAAGGCAGAAAGACTGTCTAATACACTGACTATCGGGGGTTAAGAATCCAAGACCCTGGAGTTACTAGCACCATGCTCTCACTAACTGACCACCTCCTGCTCAACATAAGCGTCTTAGGACACTAGTAAGATCCACAGATGCACCCGGAGTCAAGTGGGGTGAAAAGGTTGTGCAGACCAGTATGGCCTACCGTCGACAAACGTAAATAGAACCCTAAGCTGAGCTTCTTAACCCTAACCCAGTCCAGAGAAAAACAGGTACATGTGTAGAGGTGTGTGTGTGTTCAGGTGCAAGTGTGTGTATGGGGGCACGTGTGTGTGTGACCCTCACAGGGTCAGACATTTGACCAGGGTCGTTACATGCTCACCTACAGTAAACAACAGGGTAAGCCATGAGACAATAACAAGAGTAACCGTAATGAGATTTATATAAAGGATTAAAGACGGGTTATCTAAGGGAACGTCAGGCTGGAATTAAATCATTACACATAATTAATATTACTAACTGGGTGAGTCGAGCCCTGAATGCTGATTGGCTGACAGCCGTGGTATATTTCACCATATACCACGGGTATAACAAAACATTTATTTTTACTGCTCTAATTACATTGTTAACCAGTTTATAATAGCAATAAGGCACCTCAGGGGGTTGTGGTATATGGCCAATATACCACGGCTAAGGGCTGTATACAGGCACTCCGCTTTGCGTCGTGTTTAAGAACAGCACTTAGCCGGGGTACACAGTTGTTTTGGCCATATACCACACCCCCTCGGGCCTTATTGTTTCAATAAAATAGGCTGATCTGATCCTTCTACATGTATATAATACCTGTAAATCATTAACTACAGTTTTTTTGCATCGTACTGGCCAACTACCTTTCCTTGCTGGACAATGGATTTCAGCACTACACTTTCAGAACAGAAGTGTGTTTTCCAGTCTGACTTCACTAGCCTGGTTCCAGATCTGATTGTGCTCTTGCCAACTCATTTGCTTATTGTCAAGCCAAACATGTGTAGCATGACAATGAGGACCAAGGAGTTGGCACGATGGCACAAACAGACTGCCACTCATCTGCCCGCTGCCCTCCTCATCTGAATACCTTGACCTAAGTGTCATCACAAAGACACTGAGGTCGCAATCTATGACGGCAGCAGGAAGAGGGTGGCTCAGGGAGGCTATGGAGCCCATCTGATCCCCCTGGGGAAGGGAAGGACCCTGCATGTGTTCCAGTAAAGACTAAAACACACAGTAACTTTACCTTTCCCCATCTGATCATTAGACTAGGTCATACTCCACCACACATACACACAGCTGCAATGTCAAGCTGTCAGTGATTACCTTTCAGCGGTAGAGTGATGCCATCATCTGTTACCTACAAAAAGAGGAGGGAGATGACATATATTAGCAGGAGGAAAATGCTGACATGTTGTCATTACGGTATGTAATAAGAGGGAGGATGAATAAAATAGCTGATTAGAGAAGAGGTAAAGGAGGAGAAGGTGGAGGGATATTATAAAGCATCCTGTTGGGTTTATATACTAAGGAGGGTAGACTGACCCCTGACCCTGATGCTCAGTCTTGACCAACCTTTAGAACCTTATTCCCCAAGACCCGTATTCCCCTAGCCCAGACCAGATGCACTTGTGTAGATCTAAAAGGATTGAATAGGTAGTCACATTGGACATATTTAGCATGGTTGCTATGGAAACAATACCAATCATAACAGAATAATACATATTCTGTTTAAAATGGTTGTCAATAAAAAAGACCTCGTTCAACAATGGAGGGAAAGTTTCCAGACATGACAAAAGCAGCTAAATAAATAAATAATAGGCAATGGGGACTCCCCTGTTCACAGTGGAAAACAACAACAGTTTGTCAATCTATTGACCAAAGACCTCTATTGACCACAACAACTGCAGTTAAAATCTAGTTTGACCCAGACATGATGGTCAAAAGCATGTGGGTGTTTGGGTCTGACAAAAGCCACTAAATAAATAAATAAATAAAATAGGCAATGGGGACTTGACCACCTGCAGTTTTGCTGACTATTGACCACAAGGCAGTGGAATTGAACAAGGCAACAGTTCTATTGACCACAAGGCAACTGCACAGTAATCTATTGACCACAAGGCAACTGCTATTGACCACACTGCAGGCAACTCACTATTGACCACAAGGTTTTAACTCAATCTGGATTAGCACCACAGGCATTTCTTAATTATTGTTACAAGGCAACTTTGCTCGGACTCACTGGGAGTTTAATTCACCCCACTCTGTGATTAGCACCACACTATTTCTTAATTGCTTGTTAAAGGATTTTTTGGCCTTGAGTCATGGGGTGGAGAACACCTTGAGTATGTCTTGAGTTGCTTATCATGTTATTGTTCCAGTAAGAGACTGGCATGTGGGTGTTTGAGACTGCCAGTGAAGGTTGTGTTCCAAGTGTTCAAAGTAGCGACACATATTTGATCTTCTATTTTATTACAGCTCTCTCCATCCGTCCTATCAGTGTAATATGTAAGCCCTATTTTGTGAGGACTGGCCCATTAAGACGTTGGACAACACATGTCCTTTATTAAAATATAAACCAGGAACAAAAACTAGTGATGGGCCAATCACATTAAGGGGGAAGCTATCTGGAAGAGAGCATGGAAAGAAAGAAAGAAAGAAAGAAGCTGGGCAAATATTGATGTGAAATCAGGACAGTGAGGAAAGAACCTGGTTGTTTCTGTCTTACATTCATAAAGGCTTCAACTGAGACACAAATTTGGAACGCACAGGTATTATGCTCAGCTAATTTTGAATGTGGAGCACAAGCACGCGCCTATGTGTACACAAAGATAGAGTGACCTACACACACACACCACTAGCCAAAGGGTCTTACCACCAGGTTTCCATTGGCCTGCGCCGGACCGGGGACCCCAGCGTGCAGTGTAGAGAAGGACAGTTCCATGATAGGAGGCAGTGGCTGTGTGCTGCCAGGTTGCTCTCGATACGCTCTGTGACCCTGTGACCTTCTCCAACCACAGCCTGCCAATCACAACACAGAGGCACCGGCACACATGGAAATAATTCACAATATTGCATAAAACACCTCATATTTACCTCAACTGCTTAAATAGATTTCTTCCCAGGCATGAAACCAAGGCTTTCCTGAAGCAAATGCTTTAAATCGACAAAGATTTCCTAGAATGTTTTCAATTGGTGATGTCTTTTTAGGTGCAACAAGTTACAGTGGATGGAGTTTAAGGTGGAGGCCCTTCAGCTAGGTCCCTCCAGCTACAGTAAAGCCTCCTCTCTGACACTGCACTGAGCAACATAGAAATCCTAGAACAGAGATGGGAAGCTCTATTTGAGATGCTCAACATAGGGTTTAATCTGTTCCTCTACAGCGTCCCGAAACACAATAACAAGCATGTTGGATCTTAACCAGAGTTACATGCTTCTTCTAAAAACATCCACTGGGGAGGCTTTCTACTACTAATTATCTCACAGCACCAGACTGGTTTCTTTTATTACTTACACATTCCCAATCCCCACTGTCTGCTCGCTAGCTAAACCTCTACATGTGTTACAGACAGGCAGTTAGCTGACAAGAGCTGGCAAACCTCACCTCAGTCGTGATACAGGCTACAATGTTGTCTTCTCCAAGTCTGACCTCTCAATCCAAGTCTGAAATAGCTGGCTTCTCTGAGCACTGTCCTCTGAGTACTGCATATAAACATGTCCTCTTGCTCTTTGTTTTCTTGATTTGATTATCAAAGGCTCTAATAAAACCAGACTATATGTTATTTGTCCAAGCAACCATGGAATTAGAACCATATCATTAGAATTCTACTCACTTAAAGGGAATAGGCCTATGACATGTGATGATGTACCATGATCATTAGAGACACATGCCGCCCGCCCCCCCCTCCCTGTTTGGGTACATGTTCTCTGGGGTGGGTCTGGCTCTCCCTTGCCTGGGGCTCTGTTGCCTGGGGTCTTCAGCTTGGGGCACTCTTCTTCATCATCCATGTCCTCCTCCTCATCCTCACTGGAAAGCACAACTGACACACAGAGACACTGACTTAGTATGGTGATTATACACTGTTATTAAACAAACAAGGGGAAGTGATAATATTACAGGCCAGTGGTCTGTTGCAGCAGCTGGGTGTAAAACATTGGGCTTAAATGATAAGTGGAAGATAGTTACAGAATATACTAGGCTTCCTCTCAAAATGAGGGAAGAGAGAGGGGAGAGAGAGACACCAGTCTGTAGGTGAGGGATTGTACTGTATATAGTAAGGTCCCTACACACACTGAGGCCGGTCCATACCAAGGCTGGGGTTGGTTGGCCCAGGGTCAGGGCTTGCCAGGGAGTCATCTGTAGTGTGACGCCAGCGCTGAGCTAGCCAGAACTGGAGCACCTTGTCCTGCTGTACCACCCATAACTGCTCTCTCCCTTGTATATCTATGGTGCCACCTACTGGGACTGGCACCTTGAAGTGACACTGACACCGTTAGTTAGTGTGTCAATGGGGTGGCTTCATAAAGGAGCTGCTGGCACACTGACTGTGCCTGAAGTTGAGCAGAAGCTCCTTTCCATGCTCTACCACCGACTGAGACTGTCACTTTCAAGTCAGTGTGTTAATGAGTGTGTCAGTTGCTGGCACACTAACAGTCAGTGAAGGACTTAAGAGGATTGAGTGGTATCTATTTGTACTCAAGATGACTACTTTGATGAATGATTAGCTAACACACTGTAGGGAGGATGAGCATTGTAGTCTCTTTGTATTTTGTAAATCACTGTATGTCTTATAAATCACTGTCTGTTTATTTAATGAAAATAACTCCAACATATATTTCTTTATCATTTACACTGAGTTTACCAAACATCAGAACTGAGTGCATTTCCCTGAGCCTCCTTTGCCCTTGAAACACTCTCTGATCATGTGGGCGTTAGGAAACAAATGTGAAGATATTTACATAGACATCCCTATGATTGGCTGAGAGCCTCCTCTCTGAGGTCTAGAGCCCATCCCCTTTCCCAGATGAACAGTCATTGGTCTATTATAATCAGATCACAAATCAGATCACATGTCATGTGATGGCCAAAAGTTCCTGCCCCATCAGAACAAGCTGAAATTCAAAGCATTGTTTTCTAACATCTCTTACACAAAAGGGCATCATCATATTTTCAGTGATAGTGCTCTCTCCCTGAAAATAGCATCATTGAAAAAAAAAAAAAAAGAATAATCACGCTCTTTAGCTGCACCTCATCTTTTAATATATCACATTGATTATGATGAAGTACGCAATATCCTGCCTGCCTAAATCCTGTTGTTCATCAATACCTTTGACATAAATACAGATGCCTGCCTGCCTCCTCTCTCTCTCGCTACATCCCTGCCTCCTCTCTCTCTCACCTGTGCCTGACATGCCTGGATCACGGACCTAGCTGGAGATGGCTGTCTCCTGCCTGCCTCCTCACACAGAGCTCTCAATGGGTTCATTTAAAGGGGACTAGAAGCTCTCTGCTCTCTCCTGCCTGCCTCCTCTCTCTCTCCCTGCCTGCCTCCTCTCTCTCTCTCTCTCCTGAAGGACCGCTGCCTGTTAGAGGAGCTCTCTCCCTGGCCTCCTCTCTCTCTCGCTCGCTCTCCCCTGGGACCTGGCTCTCTCCCTGCCTGATTGGGTCAGCTCTCTCCTGTGGGTCCTGCCTGCCTCCTCTCTCTCTAGACAGCTCTCTCACAGGACTAATGGGCTTTATAGAAGCTTTTGCTCGCTCTCTCCCTGCCTGCCTGCCTCCTCTCTCGCTCGCTCTCTCCCTGCCTGCCTCCTCTCTCTCTCTCTCTCGCTCGCTCTCTCCCTGCCTGCCCCCTCTCTCGCTCGCTCTCTCCCTGCCTGCCTCCTCTCTCGCTCGCTCGCTCCCTCTCTCTGCCTCCTCTCTCTCTCGCTCGCTCTCTCCCTGCCTGCCTCCTCTCTCGCTCGCTCTCTCCCTGCCTGCCTCCTCTCTCTCGCTCTCTCCCTGCCTGCCTCCTCTCTCTCGCTCTCTCCCTGCCTCCTCTCTCTCCCTGCCTGCCTCCTCTCTCTCGCTCTCTCTCTCCCTGCCTGCCTCCTCTCTCTCTCTCTCTCTCTCCCTGCCTGCCTCCTCTCTCGCTCTCTCCCTGCCTGCCTCCTCCTCTCTCGCTCTCTCTCTGCCTGCCTGCCTCTCTCTCTCTCTCTCTCTCTCCCTGCCTGCCTGCCTCCTCTCTCTCTCGCTCGCTCTCCTGCCTGCCTCCTCTCTCGCTCGCTCTCTCCCTGCCTGCCTCCTCTCGCTCGCTCTCTCCCTGCCTGCCTCCTCTCGCTCTCCCTGCCTGCCTCCTCTCGCTCTCGCGCTCTCTCCCTGCCTACCTCCTCTCTCTCCTCCTCCCTGCCTGCCTCTCTCTCTCTCTCTCCTGCCTGCCTCCTCTCTCTCTCGCTCTCTCCCTGCCTGCCTCCTCTCTCTCTCTGCCTGCCTCCTCCTCTCTCTCGCTCTCTCTCTCCTGCCTGCCTCCCTCTCTCTCGCTCTCTCCTGCCTGCCTCTCTCTCTCCTCGCTCTCTCCCTGCCTGCCTGCCTCCTCTCTCTCTCTCTCCTGCCTGCCTCCTCCTCTCTCTCCTGCCTGCCTCCTCTCTCTCTCCCTGCCTGCCTCCTCTCTCTCTCTCTCTCTTCCTCTCTCCTGCTCGCTCTCTCCCTGCCTGCCTCTCTCTCTCTCCTGCCTGCCTCCTCTCTCCCTGCCTGCCTCCTCTCTCTCTCCCTGCCTGCCTCTCCCTGCCTGCCTCCTCTCTCTCTCTCTCTCCCTGCCTGCCTCTCTCTCTCCCTGCCTGCCTCTCTCTCCCTGCCTGCCTCCTCCTCTCTCGCTCTCTCCTGCCTGCCTCCTCTCTCTCTCCCTCTCCCTGCCTCCTCTCTCTCTCCCTGCCTGCCTCCTCTCTCTCTCCTGCCTGCCTCCTCTCTCCCTGCCTGCCTCTCTTCTCTCTCCCTGCCTGCCTCCTCTCTCTCTCCTGCCTGCCTCCTCTCTCTCTCTCCCTGCCTGCCTCCCTTCTCTCTCTCCTGCCTCTCCTCTCTCTCCCTCCCTGCCTGCCTCCTCTCTCTCTCCCCCTGCCTGCCTCCTCTCTCTCTCCTGCCTGCCTCTCTCTCTCCCTGCCTGCCTCCTCTCTCTCCCTGCCTGCCTCCTCTCTCTCTCCCTGCCTGCCTCCTCTCTCTCTCCCTCCTGCCTCCCTCTCTCTCTCCCTGCCTGCCTCCCTCTCTCTCTCCCTGCCTGCCTCCCTCTCTCTCTCCCTGCCTGCCTCCCTCTCTCCCTGCCTGCCTCCTCTCTCTCTCCCTGCCTGCCTGCCTCCCTCTCCTCCTGCCTGCCTCCCTCCTCTCTCCCTGCCTGCCTCCTCTCTCTCCCTGCCTGCCTCCCTCTCTCTCTCCCTGCCTGCCTGCCTGCCTCCTCTCTCTCTCCCTGCCTGCCTCCCTCTCTCCCTCTCCTGCCTGCCTCCTCTCTCTCTGCCTCTCTCCCTGCCTGCCTCCTCTCTCTCTCCCTGCCTGCCTCCTCTCTCTCTCCCTGCCTGCCTCCTCTCTCTCTCCCTGCCTGCCTCCTCTCTCTCCCTGCCTGCCTCCCTCTCTCCTGCCTGCCTCTCTCCTGCCTGCCTCCCTCTCCCTGCCTGCCTCCCTCTCCCTGCCTGCCTCCTCTCTCCTGCCTGCCTGCCTCTCCTCCCTGCCTGCCTCCTCTCTCCCTGCCTGCCTCTCTCTCTCCCTGCCTGCCTCCTCTCTCTCTCCCTGCCTGCCTCCTCTCTCTCCTCCACCATGCAAGGTACATTAACATGGAGGGACAAAGGGGACTGAGAATAACCAAGTCTTCTCTCGTTATCACTATGGTATTTTCCTTGTCACCACTTTGAGTGCATGTGACACACACACACACACACACACACACACACACACACCTCAAAAAAAAGTGAGCCACCCCTCTGCGGTGGAGGCATTAATCTCTCAGCACCGCTGACAGCTGATGGTTTCCCAGGCCCGCCTCTGGCTACACATCTCTGACCACAAAGAGCTTGTAAAGCTTTAACTAGGACCCATTAGGAGAAGAGAGAACAAATGCAGACCAGATGAGGATCTTCATCGGATGTTGTGTCCTCATCATTCCCCTGGTGATGCCCCAGCCCCATGTTGACAAAAATATATTTTAATGGCAAATATTGCCTGTACCGAAAATTACAAACCCAAGCTTGAGTTTCCTCTCTTTTCCAACCGCTTCTTGGCTCCCCAACTCATGTCGTCATCATTATGAAGGCTCCTGTACTCGTTACTACCTAATCACTGTGGATTTGAAGGGCCAAGACTCCACTAGAGAGAGGAAGCCCATGGGTCTCTGCTAGAACAAGTCCTCGCTAAGGACACAGCTCACCACAGATCCAATCAGTGACTATGGGTGTGGCTTAGCTGCATAGAAGTTAAGGTTAGTGTTGGTTATAGGGGTGGAGCTTAGGTCCTTCTAGAGGATCCATTCTAATGCCACGGTGGTGGTGCACCATGCCAACAGAGGGAGTTTCCCTGTAAATTGCTTACAGTGTCAGAATGTGCTCTGGGTCGTTCGTAAATTCAGAGTGTTTCGCTCTCGGGAGCGTTCAGTGTGTATGCTCTGGCCGAGGAGAAAGGTTGATCCGAGCGTTCTGTAGCTGGCTAGCTACTTCCAGAGATAAATGAGAGAACACCTCACTCTGACCATTTTACTCACTCCAGCAGAGCTGATTAGGCTGTTTTCATGTTATCTAGAGCGTTGGTGACTAACTGTGATTCTGGCAACAATTTAGTTATGTTTTTTTGCCAATGTTTACTGACACCGGTAATATTCAACAGGTGTTGCGCATTTGTAAATTCATCCGTTTTTAATCTGCTCGAGCCAGAGTGAATTTACCAACGCACCCTTAGTCTCCCTCGCCTCCAGTCTGGTTTGCATAGCCACAAAGTCAGATTCCACAGCCACATTCTGCCTTGCAAATGACCTCATTACTTTCTTAAAGAGACACCACACACTTTGATAAAAGATATTGCTTCTTCTATGCAAATGTTGATCAGTACAATAAAATAATATGTTCTAACAGTTGCCAATAAAATAAGTCCTAAATTTACCATTCAAATAAATGACCATTATGTTGTTTTGTACTTAGATTAGTAAAAACAAAGTCAAACGGATTGCAAAACTGTAGCTGAGTTTCTGTCTGGATCAAGTGCCATTCTGGGAAACTGTCTAATACACCTTCTTTCTGTTGTTGTTGTGGTATTGTTTTAGTATTGAGTATCGTGATACTAGCCAGTCTGTTATGTAATGGCCCTGAACCCCACTAAGACATACAGCTGAAACCACTTCCTCGCCTGTTCATCCATTAGGGCCGGATGATATTCTCTACTGACGCCACTGGGTGAGGAGGGCATTTTGCTTCGTTTATAATGTTGGTTCAGCGTAACAACACTCATATTACAGAGTAGTATGTGTCGTCATACCGCCAGTCTATGCGTGATATGGTATGTTCTGATCAATATGCTATGAAGGGTTAAACAATGGGTCAACTTACTAGGTTCTGTGGAAGTGGACTTGGGCTGCCTCAGCCTGAGATGGAGGGAGAGACACTTGGTTGGAGGCCTCCTCTCTCTGTCTGAGGTTAGCCCGGAGGGGGGCCTCCTCTCTGTCTGTGTTGCCCCATGGTTAGCCCAGAGGAGGCCTCCTCTCTCTGTCTGTGAGGTTAGCCCAGAGGGAGGCCTGCTAAAGGTAAACCGCTTCTCCTGTGTGGCCTGGGTCACTGAAGCCACAGCGGAGAGTGGGTGTCTCGGGACCCTGTGGATGCACCTCTGGCCCATGACATCAAGGGGGCGGTCGGGAGGGTCGTCACTATCTGGGCTCTGGCTTGCCGGTGGCCTGCAGGGACAGGGACACTTCCCCTGGGGCCCGTCCCTGGTGAACCACTAGTCCTCTTGATGAGGTTCTGCAGTGATCCTGAGCTTCCCTTCCCCTCCTTCTGAAAGCGCACCAGGTAGGACTATTAGTCACAGGGGTTAACCTCACAGAATATCCCATAGAAATTATTACAATCAACTAGAAGAAAAAAAAAAATCCTAAACGAAAACGTATGAGCCTGCAAATGCACCTACACTAACCAGTTTGTTCTCATATAGTTCGCTACAGTTTGTTTTCAACGGCCACACTTTACAAGACTATACTATTCTATCGACCAAGCTACCCTGGGGTGTTATCCTGTTGCAAGATATGGAGCTATCAGCTCAGCTGAATCAGGACTATCTGTATAGGGTGGAATAATAGACCTAGCAACACTGAGTTAGCCAACACTAACAATGCCTGAAAAAGCTAGCCAACGCTCAACCTAGCTAGCTAACAAGTATGGTTACGACCAATAACTATGTACCAGACTAGTAAGTATAAGCAATTGTTTTCCACTAGACATATATTTATGTGAGTCCTGAGGCCAGTCAACTGTATGTGTCCCAAACAGCATCCTATTAACTATAGTGCACGATCTAGGGAAAAGGGTCCCACTTGAGACACAGCTATAGTCCTACCTCTGTGTTTTGTGGAGGAGATCCATTCATCCCAGAGTCATGTCTCCTCCATGTTGAGTCTCCCGGGGAGACAGAGAGCCTGTCGTCCGTCTTTGAGGAACTGTCCACCTCTCTTTCTGGAGATGGTTCTGATGCAGAATCCTGCTCCGACTCCACTGGGCTGCATCTCACAGACATTTGGGAATCTCCTGAGGAAGATGTAAAACAGAAAAGGAATAATAAAATATATGCTGTTTAGCAGACACTTTTATCCAAAGTGACTTTGATAAACGTTTTCGTATGGGTGGCCCCAGCGGGAACCTAAACAACAAAACACAACAGTTCCATTTTGACCCTTGTTGAAGAGACAGTAGCCTGGTTGCCTACATGTATGACATGACAGCGATAGCCACAGGAGTTGGCTAAAGCACACAGCTAAATGTTGTGTCTCCTGAACGAGAAAGAGTTAAAAGAAAAGCAGTCTGAAGGCAAGAGATTGTTTACTGCAGGCATTTTTAACAAGGCCATAAAGTTAAGCATTTGTTTATCCAACCAGGAAAATGGTCAGGCTTGCCAACACAATATAGAAGAAGAGGGAAACGCGGGGGGAGGTTTGGTTAGACACAGCAACACCTGCTAAATGTTAACCCCACTGCTCATGCTTCAAGAGGGCAACCATTGTTCCTGTTCCCAAGAAAGCTAAGGTAACTGAGCTAAACGACTATCGCCCTGTAGCACTCACTTCCGTCATCATGAAGTTCTTTGAGAGACTAGTGAAGGATCAGATCAACTCCACCCTACCTGACACCCTAGACCCACTCCAATTTGCTTACCGCCCCAACAGGTCCACAGACGACACAATCGCACTGCCCACTGCCCTAACCCATCTGGACAAGAGGAATACCTATGTAAGAATGCTGTTCATTGACTACAGCTCAGCATTTAGTAGCTCAGCATTTAACATCATAGTACCCTCCAAACTCGTCATTGAGCTTGAGGCCCTATGCCAATGGGTCCTGGACTTTCTGATGGGCCGCCCCCAGGTGGTGAGGGTAGGAAACAACATCTCCACTCCGCTGATCCTCAACACTGGGGCCCCACAAGGGTGCGTTCTGAGCCCTCTCCTGTACTCCCTGTTCACCCATGACTGCATGGCCATGCACGCATCCAACTCAATCATCAAGTTTGCAGACGACACTACAGTGGCAGGCTTGATTACCAACAACGACGAGACGGCCTACAGGGAGAAGGTGAGGGCCCTCGGAGTGTGGTGTCAGGAAAATAACCTCACACTCAACAAAACAAAGGAGATGATCGAGGACTTTAGGAAACAGCAGAGGGAGCACCCCCCTATCCACATCAACAGGACAGTAGTGGAGAAGGTGGAAAGTTTTAAGTTCCTCAGCGTACACATCACGGACAAACTGAAATGGTCCACCCACTCAGACAGTGTGCCTCTTCAACCGCAGGAGGTTGAAGAAATTTGGCTTTTCACCAAAAACACTCAAACTTTTACAGATGCATAATCGAGAGCATCCTGTCGGACTGTATCACCGCCTGGTACGGCAACTGCTCCGCCCACAACCGTAAGGCTCTCCAGAGGGTAGTGAGGTCTGCACAACGCATCACCGGGGGCAAACTACCTGCCCTCCAGGACAACAACCACCCGAGCCACTGCCTGTTCACCCCGCTATCATCCTGAAGGTGAGGTCAGTACAGGTGCATCAAAGCTGGGACCGAGAGACTGAAAAACAGCTTCTATCTCATGGCCATCAGACATTGAGTGACATTTGAGTGGCTGCTGCCAACATACTGACTCAAATCTCTAGCCACTTTAATAATTAAAAATTGGATGTAATAAATGTATCACTATTCCCTTTAAACAATGCCACTTTATATAATGTTTACATGCCCTACATTACTCATTTCATATGTATATACTGTACTCTATACCATCTACTGCCATCTACTTGCATATGCCGTTTGGCCATCGCTCATCCATATATTTATATGTACATATTCTTATTCATTCCTTTACACTTGTGTGTATAAGGTGGTTGTTGTGAAATTGTTAGATTACTTGTTAGATATTAGTGCATTGTCGGAACTAGAAGCGCAATCATTTCGCTACGCTCGCATTAACATCTGCTAACCATGTGTATGTGACCAATAAAATTTTCTTTGGAACTCCAACAAAACACTTAACAAGGAAAAACCTTGATTACACAAGTATGTTTGACCCTTAATTGGTTAAGACAATGTAGATATAAGCGACCTCCAACTGCTGTGGATCTACAGCCTAGACTGAGCTAGTGTCTAAGACAAATGTTTTTAGACAAATAATACATTTTTTACAAAAATAGCGTAGCATCCACAAGTGTAGATTTTCTTCATCAGGCCTCCCTAAGCTGAGCACATTGAACGGTAAGCTAGGATTTCACCTCAATGAACTCTCTGTGTGTGTGTGTGTGTGTGTGTGTGTGTGTGTGTGTGTGTGTGTGTGTGTGTGTGTGTGTGTGTGTGTGTGTGTGTGTGTGTGCGTGCGTGCGTGCGTGCGTAAGACACTGACCACTGAACTCTGCACGGCGTGTCTTGAGCAGTGGCGACACACACCCCGTCTCTTGATTCTTGTCCCGACACAGTGTGTCTGATGCCCTCTTAGGGCGCCATCTAGTGGAGGACAACGGTACAATCAGTTCAAATGATTCCAAGCATAGATTTCTATGGGTGGTGTCACTTCTAGTTCTGACAGACTGACAGATACCAGAACAAGTGTGAACCGAACAAGCAGAATCAGACGTCAATTCACATTTTAAAAAATCAACTACGTTCTAATTCCTACACTTAAAGTTATCAGTTTTTTAGTTATCAATCTATTATATTGTAATTTTATTTTACATTTATCCATATCGACTTACAGGAGCAGTTAGGGTTAAGTGCCTTGCTCAAGGGCACATTGGCAGATTTTTCGGGTAGTCAGCTTTGGGATTAGAAACCGCAACCTTTCAATTACTGGTCCAACGCTCTTAACCACTAGGCTACATGCCGCCCTGATGACATACCCATTTTTGAAGCAGGGAGGAGAGGCTGCTGGGAGTCTTTGTTCAGCTTTGTGTGTTGATGATGTCACAGGGCTTGATTGGATGTGAGGTGGCTTCTTATGAGTCAGAGACTCCGTCTGCTTCCTAGGTGTTCCGTTGACTGCGAGCTGACAGCGAGCGGGTGATCTCCGCAGTGTGCTGGGCATGTGAGTCTCTCTCCATTTGCTGTGCTCTGGGGAATTCCCTCTCTGGCTGGCAACTGGATGGTGTTTTGGGGTCTGAGCTGGTCTCTGGAAGCCTGTTGACTGGCTGGAGGTCCATTTGTCTGATTGTCCAGGTCCAAGACGCGCTCCACAGACATCCCTCAGAACTAGCCGGTTAGGAGTGCTGCAAAAAATGATCAAAGTCTCAGCAAAGTCTAACATCTCAGGAACTACATCAATACCATATACAGTTGAAGTCGGAAGTTTACATACACTTAGGTTGGAGTCATTAAAACTCATTTTTCAACCACTCCACAAATATCTCTAGTTTTGGCAAGTCGGTAAGAACATCTACTTTGTCCATGACACAAGTAGTTTTTCCAACAATTGTTTACAGACAGGTTGTTTAACTTATAATTCACTGAATCACAAATCCAGTGGGTCAGAAGTTTACATACATTTAGTTGACTGTGCCTTTAAACAGCTTGGAAAATTCCAGAAAATTATGTCATGGCTTTAGATGCTTTTAATAGGCTAATTGACATAATTTGAGTCAATTAGGGGTATACCTGTGGATGTATTTCAAGGCCTACCTTCAAACTCAGTGCCGCTTTGCTTGACATTGTGGGAAAATCAAAAGAAATCAGCCAAGACTTCAGAAAAAAAGAAATAAAAAGTGTAGACCTCCACAAGTCTGGTTGATCCTTGGGAGCAGTTACCAAACACCTGAAGGTACCACGTTCATCTGTACAAACAATAGTACGCAAGTATAAACACCACGGGACCACGCAGCTGTGACACCGCTCAGGAAGGAGGCGCGTTCTGTCTCCAAGAGATTAACGTAATTTTGTGTGAAATGTGCAAATCAATCCCAGAACAACAGCAAAGGACCTTGTGAAGATGCTGGAGGAAACCGGTACAAAAGTATCTATATCCACAGTAAAACGAGTCCTATATCGACATAACCTGAAAGGCCGCTTAGCAAGGAAGAAACCACTGCTCCAAAACCGCCATAAAAATAGCCAGACTACGGTTTGCAACTGCACATGGAGACAAAGATTGCACTTTTTGGAGAAATGTCCTCTGGTCTGATGAAACAAGAATATAACTGTTTGGCCATAATTACCATCGTTATGTTAGGAGGAAAAAGGGGGAGGCTTGCAAGCCGAAGAACACCATCCCAACCGTGAAGCACGGGGGTGGCAGCATCATGTTGTGGGGGTGCTTTGCTGCAGGAGGGACTGGTGCACTTCACAAAATAGGTGGCATCATTAGGAAGGAAAATGATGTGGATATATTGAAGCAACATCTCAAGTCATCAGTCAGGAAGTTAAAGCTTGGTCGCAAATGGGTCTTCCAAATGGACAATGACCCCAAGCATACTTTCAACGTTGTGACAAAATGGCTTAAGGACAACAAAGTCAAGGTATTGGAGTGGCCATCACAAAGCCCTGACCTCAATACAATAGAAAACTTGTGAGAAGAACTGAAAAAGCGTGTGCGAGCAAGGAGACCTACAAACAGGACTCAGTTACACCAGCTCTGTCAGGAGGAATGGGACAAAATTCACCCAACTTATTGTGGGAAGCTTGTGGAAGGCTACCCGAAATGCTTGACCCAAGTTAAACAATTTAAAGCAATGCTACCAAATACTAATTGAGTGTATGTAAACTTCTGACCCACTGGGAATGTGATGAAAGAAATAAAAGCTGAAGTAAATCATTCTCTCTACTATTATTCTGATATATCACATTCTTAAAATAAAGTTTTGATCCTAACTGACCTAAGACAGGGCATTTTTACTAGGATTAAATGTCAGGAATTTAAGTGTTTAAGAGTTTAAATGTATTAGGCTAAGGTGTATGCAAACTTCCGACTTCAACTGTAACGGTAATATCATCTGTGTAATATAACCTGCACTTTTTTTTGTCATCATGATTTCCACTGTACTAGACATTTTGACCAGGTACATTTAACTGGTTGAAGAGCACCATCTACTGAAAACAGTAAGCACTGCAGATATCCATGACCACTGCATCCTGGCAACAAAATAACCAACAAAAACCAGGCGAAAGCGCAGAAAAGTGGTGGAGAGAGTGTCATGGTTGACACGTTACACTCCCAACGGGGTCAAGAGGTGAGTCAAGTAAGTCATCTAAGAGAGATAATTGACACTCTTAATCCAGCAGCACCGTCCAAATAAGCTCTGGTCCAGTGTGTCACGTCACTTATTGATGCTGTTCATTAATCTCCGCAGCATGAACGCTATGGACCAGAGCCATGTACAGATGCACATGTCTATACATACCTCTGTTTCCCTGCTCTGGGGATGTGTCCATTCAGAGAGCCAACCTGCTCAGGCCTTTTTCCATTTGAAGAGCCATTGCACCAGCTTGTCTGAAATGACACACACTGTTGTTTCAGCATAACTATTAACTCATAGGATACATAGTACATTGACCTACAGCTTTTAAAGTGTCTTGAGAGTGATCGGTTTAAATTAGAGAAGAGTCTTGGGTTGGGTCACAAATGGCACCCTATTCCAGAGGAGGCTGGTAGGAGGCACTATGGGAGGATGGGCTCCTTGCAATGGCTGGAATGGAATTAATAGAACGGTGTCAAATGTGGTTCTCATGTTTGATACCATTCCATTAATTCCATTCCAGCCATTAAAATGAGCCCATCCTCCTATCGCTCCTCCCACCAGCCTCCTCTGCCATTGTCCTAGTTGTGCACTAGCCACCCTGTGGGTTTTGGTCCAAAGTAGTGCATTGATTATATAGGAAATAGGGTGCCATTTCAAAATCAAATCAAATTGTATTAGTCACATGCGCCGAATACAACAGGTGTAGTAGACCTTACAGTGAAATGCTTACTTACAAGCCCCTAACCAACAATGCAGTTTAAAAAATATGAATAAGAAATAAAAAGGAACAAGTAATTAAAGAGCAGCAATAAAATAACAATAGTGAGACTATATACATGGGGTACCGGTACAGAGTCAATGTTCGGGGGCACCGGTTAGTCAAGGTAATATGTACATGTAGGTAGAGTTATTTGGGCAGCACTTTGGGAGGTTTCATTAGCATGACTTATATAATATTTTATTAGGAACACCTAATATTGAGTTGCACCCTCTTTTGCCCTCATAACAGCCTCAATTTGTTGAGGCATGGACTCTACAAGGTGTCAAAAGTGTTCCACGGGGATGCTGGCTAGAGGTCAACCGATTAATCGTAATGGCTGATTAATTAGGGCCAATTTAAATTTTTCACAACTATCGGAAATCTGTATTTTTGGACACCAATTTTGCCAATGTTTTAAATATTTTTTTACACCTTTATTTAAGTCAGTTAAGAACACATTCTTACTTTCAATCCCGGCCTAGGAACGGTGGGTTAACTGCCTCGTTCAGGGGCAGAACGACAGATTTTCACCTTGTCAGCTCGGAGGACCCAATCTTGCAACCTTACAGTAAACTGGTCCAAAGCAATAACGACCGTTGCAATCCACAAGGAGACTGACTGCCTTTTACGCCAATGCAGTTAAGCCAAAGTGAATTGCTAGCCAGCATTAAACTTATCTTATAAAAAACAATCAATCAATCATATTCACTTGTTAACTACACATGGTTGATGATATTACTAAATATTATCTAGCGTGTCCTGCGTTGCGTAGTATCTGACTGAGCATGCAAGTATCTGACTGAGCGCTGGTAGGCAGAAGCAGGCGCGTAAACATTTATTCGAAGCACTTTCATGCGTTTTGCCAGCAGCTCTTCGTTGTGCGTCAAGCATTGCGCTGTTTATGACTTCAAGCCTATCAACTCCCGAGATGAGGCTGGTGTAACCGAAGTGAAAAGGCTGGCAAGTTAGCGGGCGCTAATAGTGTTTCAAACGTCACTCGCTCTGAGCCTTGGGGTGGTTGTTTCCCTTGCTCTGGATGGGTAACGCTGCTTCAAGAGTGGCTGTTGGTGTTGTGTTCCTGGTTCGAGCCCAGGGAGGAGCGAGGAGAGGGACGGAAGATAGACTCTTACACTGGCAATACTAAAGTGCCTATAAGAACATCCAATAATCAAAGGTTAATGAAATACAAATGGTATAGAGGGAAATAGTCCTATAATAACTACAACCTAAAACTTCTTACCTGGGAATATTGAAGACTCATGTTAAAAGGAACCACCAGATCTCATATGTTCTCATGTTCTGAGCAAGGAACTTAAACTTTAGTTTTCTTACATTGCACATACTGCACTTTTACTTTCTTCTCCAACACTTTGTTTTTGCATTATTATTTTAAAAAAATGTTACCCCTTTTTTTCTCCCCAATTTCATGGTATCCAATTGTTAGTAGCAACTATCTTGTCTCATCGCTACAACTCCCGTACGGGAGAGACGTAGGTTGAAAGTCATGCGTCCTCCGATACACAACCCAACCAAGCCGCACTGCTTCTTAACACAGCGCGCATCCAACCCGGAAGCCAGCCGCACCAATGTGTTGGAGGAAACGCCACGCACCTGGCAACCTTGGTTAGCGTGCACTGCGTCCGGCCCACCACAGGAGTCGCTGGTGCGCGATGAGACAAGCCAAACCCTCCCTAACCCGGACGACGCTAGGCCAATTGTGCGTTGCCCCACGGACCTCCCGGTCGCGGCCGGTTACGACAGAGCCTGGGTGCGAACCCAGTACAGCGCCCTTAACCACTGTGCCACCCGGGAGGCCATTTTTGCATTATTTAAACCAAATTGAACATGTTTCATTATTTATTTGAGGCTAAATGGATTAAATTGATGTATTATATTAAGTTAAAATAAGTGTTCATTCAGTATTGTTGTAATAGTCATTATTACAAATAAAAAAATCAAATAACAATCGACTGATTCATCGGTATCTGCTTTTTTGGTCCTCCAATAATCTGTATCGGCATTGAAAAATCATAAATCGGTCAACCTCTAATGCTGGCCCATGTTGACTCCAATACATTCCACAGCTGGGTCAAGTTGGCTGGATGTCCTTTGGGTGGTGGACCATTCTTAATACACACGGGAAACTGTTGCACCATTCTTAATACACACGGGAAACTGTTGCACCATTCTTAATACACACAGGAAACTGTTGCACCATTCTTAATACACACAGGAAACTGTTGCACCATTCTTAATACACACAGGAAACTGTTGCACCATTCTTAATACACACAGGAAACTGTTGCACCATTCTTAATACACACGGGAAACTGTTGCACCATTCTTGATACACACAGGAAACTGTTGCACCATTCTTAATACACACGGGAAACTGTTGCACCATTCTTGATACACACGGAAACTGTTGCACCATTCTTAATACACACGGGAAACTGTTGCACCATTCTTAATACACACGGGAAACTGTTGCACCATTCTTAATACACACAGGAAACTGTTGCACCATTCTTGATACACACGGGAAACTGTTGCACCATTCTTGATACACACGGGAAACTGTTGCACCATTCTTAATACACACGGGAAACTGTTGCACCATTCTTAATACACACGGGAAACTGTTGCACCATTCTTAATACACACGGGAAACTGTTGCACCATTCTTAATACACACTGTTGGAAACTGTTGCACCATTCTTAATACACACAGGAAACTGTTGCACCATTCTTGATACACACGGGAAACTGTTGCACCATTCTTAATACACACGGGAAACTGTTGCACCATTCTTAATACACACAGGAAACTGTTGCACCATTCTTAATACACACAGGAAACTGTTGCACCATTCTTAATACACACAGGAAACTGTTGCACCATTCTTGATACACACGGGAAACTGTTGCACCATTCTTAATACACACAGGAAACTGTTGCACCATTCTTAATACACACAGGAAACTGTTGCACCATTCTTAATACACACAGGAAACTGTTGCACCATTCTTAATACACACAGGAAACTGTTGCACCATTCTTAATACACACAGGAAACTGTTGCACCATTCTTAATACACACAGGAAACTGTTGCACCATTCTTGATACACACGGGAAACTGTTGCACCATTCTTAATACACACAGGAAACTGTTGCACCATTCTTAATACACACAGGAAACTGTTGCACCATTCTTGATACACACGGGAAACTGTTGCACCATTCTTAATACACACGGGAAACTGTTGCACCATTCTTAATACACACGGGAAACTGTTGCACCATTCTTGATACACACGGGAAACTGTTGCACCATTCTTAATACACACAGGAAACTGTTGCACCATTCTTAATACACACAGGAAACTGTTGCACCATTCTTAATACACACAGGAAACTGTTGCACCATTCTTAATACACACGGGAAACTGTTGCACCATTCTTGATACACACAGGAAACTGTTGCACCATTCTTGATACACACAGGAAACTGTTGCACCATTCTTGATACACACAGGAAACTGTTGCACCATTCTTGATACACACAGGAAACTGTTGCACCATTCTTGATACACACGGGAAACTGTTGAGACTGAAAAACCCAGCAGCGGTGCAGTTCGACACTCAAACCAGTGTGCCTGGCATCTACCACAATACCCCATTCAAAGGCACTTAAATCTTCTGTCTTGCCCATTCACCCTCGGAATGGCACACACACATGTCATAATTGTCTCAAGGCTTAAAAATCCTTCTTTAACCCGTCTCATCGCTTTCATCTACACTGAAGTGGATTTAACAAGTGACATCAATAAGGGATTATAGCTTTCAACTGGATTCACACGGTCAGTCTGTCATGGAAAGAGCAAGTGTTCCTAATGTTTTGTACACCCAGTGTATACCTTATAGCTATGCCGATCTCACTTATCACCATGAGAAAATATAAGCACAACATTTATTCACAAATAACGAGTCACCGTGTGAAAATGCAGTTCATTAGGGCTATGTCCACTTCAAATAGAAATTATATGGGATACCTCGAATGGGCTGGAGGTATCCCGGAGACGTGAGAGAGGGGACTGCATGTGCATGTTGTCAGCTTCTGATGGCTGTTTTCTCTTGGGGATTTTGAAGGGGACTGCCATCTGAAATGAAGAATTACTGTATTATGGAGGTGCCATTTACGCTGCCCTGCTTGTAGCTAACTATGTTGTAGCTCTGGTCCAGGCCGTTAGTGTGCATCCGCCCACTAACGTTACTAGACCAGAACTAGCTATTTTCCAACACCTCCTAATCAAGTTAACAACAATGCACAGGTTATGTTCAGAAAGATGTGACACAGTTAGCCAGTTATCCAGTAATATGAAAAGCCTTTGGTTAGCCAACATAGCTAGCTAAGTTAACTAACAAGCCAACTTACTTAACTGTCAAGGGTGCTGAATCAGACGGAAAGATGGCTAACGAACGAAAACAAGAAGCATTGTAAAGCCATTACGTTGTAATTTGCTACCAATGAAATGTTATCATATTGGCTAGCAAGCAATGGATGACTGCTTCTAGTAAAATGCTACATCAATCTAGCAGCAAGAAGCTATCAACAACAGAGGCGCCTCTAGCGTTAACAGGAAATTGTTGAAAGCATGTTTACGCGCAACCTGTTTGCACTCTTAAAGCGCAGAACAGGTCTGGTCGGTTTATTACTAGACCTACAATTGGTGTGTCATGTGTAGGCAAAGGCAATTAAGCCACAAAATCATTATTTATGGATCCGCTCTGGTGATACATAAGACGTTTATGAATTGCAAATGTGTACAATGCACAATCAAATACAGTAGTAGTGGGACGGCGTAAAGCTGCGGTTGCGCAGTGCAAGACTTCCGTATCTAGCTATCTACTGTAAATAACGTTACAACAAATAGCTTTCTATCACATTTAGTAACTACTAGACAATTTAGCACCTAGAATGTGTTGTATACGAAAGGCTAAGAAGAAATTGATAACATTTGGATTTATTTGTGCAATCGACTGTTGGTGTTAAACTAACCACGTACCATTAGCTACCAGTTAAACAGACGTTGTTGCTATCAGCTAGCTAGCTTTGTGTTAGATATAGGCTAGCTAGCTAATTATCAAAAACATTAGGCCTGATTTTGTTTTAATCTGATATGGACTTGAGAAACTAGCTAACTTCATCAAATGAATATTTTTTTTGCTTTCAAATAACTTCAAATATTCTTCTGAGAGGTATTCAAAATAAATTAAAATATTGTTTGGTTTTCTGAGACCTGTATTTGAATATCAAAGAACATCGTTTTTTAAAACTCTAACCTCAAGGGAAAAGTTTGTATTTTCAAATGAATTACAAATACAACTATTTCCTGCCCAGGTCTGGACAGAATGCGAGCTTCCCCTTATCCCACTTTATCCCTCTTCCTACTTATGTAAATAATACCTATGGTAAAAACGTTTTTCAACATTTTCTTTATAGATAGTTTTTTAATCATGGTTTACAGCCTGCTGTATCCTGTGCATATGCCAAATAATCTTTGATTTGATTGGATTTGACACTCTAACCTGTGACATGTCCCTGAAAAATAAAGCAAAAGGAGCACTCTGTGTCTGCATAGATGTTTAGAAGAAGTGCAATATCATTCCTTGAGCAATACATCTGTAGCAGACATGAGTCTGGCTCAAGTTCTGGTGATGTGAGAGCCCTCCTCTTGGTCTAATGGTCAAGATGTTGGAGACCAGGGTTCAGATCCCTCCTGCGACACATACACTGTATGATAGGAATCAAGTAAGCTACAGTACATGCATGTGAAAATGGCATTGTTCCACTGTTAACGCGTTTGTTGGTGCCACACTTTTTGAACTCCCACCTTCGTTCTTTATTGTTTCATATAAGTATTTTAAAGTATTTAGCACTAGAGCTCTGGCATTGCATTCCTTCATTCTCCATGCACCCCCAGGTCACACCAGTGTCAATCAGACACACATATTACACATCCATAATCAATGGTTAGATCATGTGGTTAGCACTTGCACAGTGTGTTCATTCAGACGTCTGCCTTAGGAGGAAGTCAGTTCTGTCTCAAAGATCACAGCTCTGAGGAAATTACATATTGTTGCCAGTGTGTTCTGTAAGATCATTACTTTTTATGTGAAATTGACTTGTTCATTTAACATATTAAATGAAGTGTTTCATGGATTCTTCTGTTCTTAGGTGTCTTAAAACTGTTGGAGCTGAGGCTTTTACTCCTTGCCTGTGTCCCAGTCTCTTTAGCTATCATTCTACTCCTTGCCTGGGTCCCAGTCTCTTTAGCTATCATTCTACTCCTTGCCTGGCTCCCAGTCTCTTTAGCTATCATTCTACTCCTTGCCTGGGTCCCAGTCTCTTTAGCTATCATTCTACTCCTTGCCTGGGTCCATTAGTATAATGATCTTCTAGTAAAATGTCATGATAACAGTTCAACTGCTTAATTTCCTTTTTGCTATAAAGCTGTGACTTCTGTGGAAATGTTCAAGGAAATTGCAGTAAGGATCACAGGAACAAAATAAAGGTATGACTCATGACCCACTCAGTTGAAGGTAAAGTAGAGCAGTAGTTGTCAGAAAGATATTACACAGTGGAAAGTAACACACCACACCACCACACAAACAGCTCATGTAAATGGTCACAGGCTGTGGTTTTATAACAGTATTTGTTCCAGTGATGTTTGTGAAAGAATTTGTCTGGCAAGAGGTTGTCTGTTGCCATACACTTTTAAAATGAATTCCTTCACAGGACTTGTTACCCTGCCTTAATAAAGTTGTCTTTAAAAAAAATGGAGATATATTTTAGATAAGGTATAGCCTACACATGTCCAGTAAATCATGTATAATGATTTTGCCATAGCTTCTGGACCAATGATGCAATAATCACAAAACTCTTCAGAGTGTCTGTCCTTGATGACACTTCATTTTCCCAGTTGTGGCAGGGCAAGGTGTGTGTGTTATGACAGTGTTAGTTGAGGCAGGTTGCAGGGCCTAGTGCTATGGGTTCTACATATCAGGGAAATGACTCTGCCTACAGAGACTACTGGGCTTCCAAATACCCCCTGTGACAACATCCTCTCAGGCTGGTTAGGTGTGCTGCAAACAAACAAACTGTAGTCAGGGATTTGAGGTGAGGCAGTGTACACAAACATCTCAGCAAAGTCTCTATGACATCTCAAGGTTCACATCAATATAATATAATGGTAATATAATCTGTATAATATAACCTACACTTTCTAGTCCTTATGTGTCATCATAGTTTTCAATGACACACACAGTCCTACACATTGTGAGCAGCTACATTTTAACTGGTTGAACAGCACTATATGCTGAAAGTGGTAAGCACTGCAGGTGTTCCCACATTTGATCCTGGCAACCCAATAAAATAACCAACAGAAACCTGGCAAGAGGCAAAAGCCCTAGCGCAGAAAAGAGGTGGACACATTATACTCACAGGGGAGTCAAGAGGTAAATCATCTAGGAGAGATAATTGACGTTCTTAATCCAGCAGCACATTGTCTTTGAACACTGGCCAAATAAGCTCTGGTCGAGTACATCGCGTCACTTGCTGATTCTGTTTGTTAAATTCAGCAGTATTAATGCAATGGACCAGAGCCATGTACAGATCATGTCTATACATACCTCTGTTTCCCTGCTCTGGGGATGTGTCCATTCAGAGAGCCAACCTGTTCAGGCATTTTTCCATTTGAAGAGCCATTGCACCAGCTTGTCTGAAATGACACACACTGTTGTTTCAGCATAACTATTAACCCATAGGATACAGCTTTTAAAGTGTCTTGAGAGTGATAGGTTTAAATTAGAGTAGAGTCTGGATGAGTCCCAAATGGCACCCAATTCCCCTTAGTGTCCTGCTTTTGAGCAGAGCCCTATGGGTACACTGATTATAGGCAATAGTGTTCCATTTGGGACACACTTGTGGACAGTATGTGACCGATAATGTCCAACTCAAAAGGTTTCATTCGCATGATGGTGGGACTTGGAAAGTATTTTAGTTACAGTGGACACTTGCCAGCTATGCCTATGGGTAAACCATTTCAATTCAATATTTTTTGACAGCACCACTTTTGATTTGAATGAAACCTTGTCTTCATCAATGGAAAAGATAAACGGTTGAGATAGAAATCATTTAAAAGCTGAGAAACAGGGTTGTCAAACTCTGTAATAAAACTTTTTTGAAATAAAACTTAAATATTTTATCCTTTAATGTAAATGAACTCTGATTCTTTTCATGTTCGCATTCACATATGTTGTAGCTTACACCGCATTTGACATCATCTAAAGTTTTGGTGTTGTGCCTGCCATCGGCTCTTAAATACAGGGTGGGTGTCATGTTTTGGATGATAAATCTAGTAAAATATAAATAAAATGGAACCACAAAGATGGTTGGAGGTCCACACATCAAAGAACGGTGACTTGAATGGGAATATCTGTTGTTTTAAATGATACTGTCAAGCCTCCATAGGAAACCTATTGAAATCATAGAAATATAGATAGAATATACATTAGCATTTAAGTTGATATTGAATAGTGGATTTGGACCATAGTAGAACGGATTTCATCTAGAACAGTTGTGATTTAGTAATTAGAACAGTGTGTTGATTTACAGGTTTCAATACACTGTAGAACAGTGTGTTGTGCAGTGAAAGTGTGTTGATTTACAGGTCCAGCCATAGTAGAACAGATTTACAGTGCTCCTTGGAACAGTGTGTTAGGGTTAAGTCCATCTTGAACAGTGAAAACATCTTTTTCAGTGTAGGGTTGTATCTTGCTCAAGAAAACATCTTTTTCAAGTTGTTGGTTCAGGTATTCAACCCAGCGCCCTTTCCGTTGCAGGCCAAATGCTTTATCCGCTAGGCTACCTAACAACCAAATGAAATAGCACCCACCCTGTATTCAAGAGCGTGTTGTGTCTGAACCGATGGCAGGCACAACACAAACTCAGATGATGTGGAATAGGGTCTAAGGTACAACATCTGCAAATATGTATATATTTTTGAACATGTTTTTAGATAATTGACGTTAAAGTTTAAGAGTGGTAGAGGAAGAATCCTGAGAGGATTCATGTGAGTAGGTAGAGACATCATCAGAGTGATTGGAAGAATATGTGCTTCAGTAAAGTGGGATCTTTAGCATTTATAACCATGGTTACTAATTGTACTGTAGAAATGGATCGAAAGTCAAAGAACATTGAGTTTGTGGTGGCAGCTGCAGGGGGTGTTGAGTGGTAGTTATATGTCCTCTAAGGCCGTTGGTCTGGAGTACGACTAGATAGGGTTAAATAGTGCAATGGGTGGTGGATTTTTAGGACTAATGGGTGATAGGGCAATTTACTTTTCCCCAATGTTGTATTATTGTATCAAAGAATATAATGTAGGTAGGCCGTGAAAGGCCTCACACACCAGTACAGTAGGTGACGGTGTATGCACCTAAAAGTTGGATTCGATCCGCCAACGAAATCCCAAAGAAGAAGAAAAAAAAAAAAGAAGGAAGAAGAAGAAGAAGAAAACATGACCCACTCCAGTGGTAACGGGAAATTGGTGAACGCGTGTTCACGCCCAATCTGTTTGCGCTCTTGATGCGAGAAAAAAAATGTCTGGTATATTTATAGGCCTACAAGTGGCGTGTAGTGTAGGCAAAGCCAATTAACCATAAAACAGCTCTGGTGTTTGGTGATATATATAAGTGGATAATGAATTGCAAACGTGTACACTGGACAACCAAAGAGAATACGTTCAATAGAATGACGTACGTTATGCGATTGCGCTGTGTAAGACTTCCGTTTCTGACTATAGCCTAATTAAATAGCTATCACAATTAGTAACTGCTAGCTAGCTAGTTTAGCAACTATATCGTGTTGTATACATAAGGTTAAGAAGACATGGATAGAAGGTAGATGTATTTGTACGATTGGTGTTGTGATCTAACAACGTAGGTAGCTAGCTAACGTCACCTACCAGTTAAACATATGCTGTTGCTAGATAACGTTAACGCGTTGGCTACAAGACAAATAGTTAGCTTTGCAGATGTGTTCGATCTAGGCTAGCTAACAACTTATCAAAACCATTAGTCCTGCTTTTATTTGAAATATGATATGTAAATGAGCTACTTGAGCAAATAACAGTAAGTTAGCATTGGCTAACTATGTTAACTGGCCAGCTGATCTATAAGAACATAACTATGTCGACTTATATTGCCAGGAGCTAGCTAGCTGAAGTAGCTTAAACGTGGCCAATTATCTAGCTAGCTACTAGTTCATATGGCTGTGAGAAGCCTGCCCATGGCCTGTTAAGGCAAAGATGGATCATCGCTAACCAAAGATGAATCATTAGCTCGCTTGCCAACCCAACAAAGGCACATGCGTTGTTGTCCCTCCCACGACGTTAGTCCACTCAACAAATGTAGCCTAATGTTCAACATGTAGCAAGTAGACCTATCTAGGTAGTGAGGAAAGTCCCTGTTATCTCAAATAAGGTGGATAGACCTGTACTACAGAGACCTCTTACTGTTTCTTTACCTGTACTCACAAGTTAGTCTATAAAACGCACATCACTGCGTCTTTTGTTTTGGCTAATTAATACATAGACTACATTGTTGATTTACACATACCTTTACATATGGATACAGTCTAGTCTGAAGGCATTTCAAGTAAAGTAACAGTTCCTTAGGCAGATTAAGAACTAGGCCTAAGGAAAATAAATACTCAATGGGGAGGAACATCACATCTGTTGCAACATGTCCTTTCGGTTGACTACCCCTTTTGAATGCACCCACATGTCAGTGCCAATATGGGCCTTTAACATCAGTATTATGATTGGTTGCTCAGCTTTTATTTCATATTCAGCCAGGTCACTGTGTTTCTAACCCTGCTCGTCTCGTTCCCAACCATAACATGCTCTATCACTACTCCACAGGTCCTGGTTGCCGGTTTGTGTGTTCCTGTTGCTGGCACTCCAAGGTATTAATATCAGTCATGCTTTATATTGTTTGTTCTTATTCTACATGTGCAAAATTCCATATTGGTTTCAGATGGATTCATTGGAGGCTAATTGTGTCTGTTTTGTAGACTCTTCACAGGAGAGAGTTGAAGGTTTTACAAGAGGGAAGGTTATTTTACCATGTAGGTACAATGCAATGCCTACTGAAGAGGTCACCATATTTTGGCGATACAAGGATGACCGTAATGTCTACAATATTGTCAGTGGAAAATCAGACTTGACAGACCAAGACCGTCAGTTCAGAGACAGAACCAGGATTTTCCCAGAGGAATGGGCAAATGGCAACTTCTCTCTCCTACTGACTGATCTCAAGGACTCTGATAGTGGGAGTTATTCATGTTTCATACCAAGAGTGAACATTCTGCATCAAGTGGAACTTTCTGTTCAAGGTTTGCATTACAACCAAGTGTAACAGCCTCTTATCTATACAGTATTGTAATTTCCATTAACAGTTTTAAGAAGTTGATGATACAGTATGATAACACTATAAAAATGTCCCTCTGTATTTTACAGAGAAACCAACTCCTGAAGTTGGTCCAAAGAGCAGCAGCATGAGCATCAAAGGACAGAACCTCATCCTCTTCCTGTTTCTCCTCCTCAGTCCAGATCTCCATTTCCTTTGATGTACATCACATAAATTGGTAATTGTACTGCTTATGAGACTGTTGACAAGTTCTGAGTGGTTAAACTGCTGAAATACTTATTATTTTTTCTTTAATGTATGTAATAAATGACTGCAAACATATCTTGCTTGAACCACCTTCCTAGAGGTGAGTAAAATAGTTATTCCAAATTGAATGAAGCCAAAGTGTTTACTGATAGGACCACTGCAACACCAAATGGGGATCCTAGTAAAATACCAAACATTTTAGCTTTGCTTTTGTGAACTAAATGTAATGCACTTTTAATATAATATTTGTTCTGATTTAAAGGCATAATGTTTTTAAAAACCAGGGCCATCTGTTAAATCAAATTGGAAATAGAATTGAGTCAATGTGTCCCTTCTGTCAACAAGATGCAGCTTTACTTACTAAGATATTGAAGTATTTCCAGATCAGTTATTAATATTGTACTACCAAATGACATACGTTTTGTTGATATCGAACATGTGCTCCACAGTAAAAAGCTTATTAGTTCAGTCAACCTTTCAATTAGAAAGTATTTTACTTTGACACCACAGCGTTTTTAAAGGAAACATATTCACTTCCTCAATGCTGTATATTAGAGTGTTTCTTTTAGCTTTTTGTAAACTATGGTTTGATCATGTTGTTGCATTGTGTGTTCAGACAGATGTCTGTTAGGAGGAAGTCAGTTCAGTCTCAAATATTTATCACAGCTCTGATGTCGAGGATTGTTACCTGTCTGTTCTGTAAGACCATTTATTATTATGTTATTTATTTTACATTCATTTTATAATAAATTAAGTGGCTCATGGATTATTCTGTTCTTAGGTGTCTTAAAACTGTGTGTTGGAGCTGAGGCTTTGACAGAGACACTGGTAGAACTTGGACACAATGCAACACTGAACTGTTCTCTTAATAATGTGATAATAACTGATGCACATTGTTACCTACATTGCCACAGCCTCCATTGTTCATACTCCGCTCTTTCACTAGTAGTAGTCCTGCTGCTTTTTATTACAATAAGAATTATAGACAGAAATTTTCATTAGAAACAGGACATAGATTGTTAATACAGAATGTAACAGAAGATGATTGTGGAGTGTACTACTGTGCAAAGAAAGAAAATGGTCTCCTTTTCAGTAACGGCACCAGACTCATGACCACTGGTAAGTGCACATTTCATTCAATGATCAATATACTATATATTTTCTGAAAGATACATTTGAAAAGTGTTTTTGTTCATGTTTTATGCAGCAAGGTGCAAGACCACTACAGAAATGTACCATAACTCAATGTGGATGTAGGCTGCACATATTTACCATAAAACTGCAGGACTTGAATCAATCAATGAAACAACAAACAAAAGTTTGATGTTTCGTAAGTGATTATGTCTTTAAATTTTCCAACTGATTTAACAGTAACTTTAATAGTCTGGGAAGTTTTTAAATTACTGTAAATGTATTGTGCTTATATAGGCTATCAAATTTTGTTGAAATGAATCCACTACATTTGAAAAAGTATATTTGCACATTTCAGTTGATCCTGAAGCAACAGAGCAACCCAGAGACTTCAACACAACATGGCTAAAGGGTCTTCTCATTGGATCCGGGGTCTTGAATGCAGTGCTCATTTTATTGGTGTCAGGTGTTTCTACACTCTTAAAATGGGGTTTGTTAGTAACCTAGTAACATCTGGGTGGCACCGGGAATCAAAGCCACATGCAAGCGTAAAATGTATTCACGCATGACTATAAGTCACTTTGGATAAAAGCGTCTGATAAAAAGCATATTATTATATTTTTTATCTTACTAAAACTTTTCTTTAGACTGTATACCAGGCTAACCTTTCCTGCCTTTACATGCAATGTTAGGACTGTCTGTTACTGTTCTTTTGACTGCATGGAGACCCAATACACACTGTAAGATGTTACTCAGTGAAGTGTGATCACAATAGTCTATACTAATTCCATCTGTATGGGTCATCTTAGCCATTTCAGTGCTGTGGAAGAGAGCTGCTTGCCAGAAGAACTATGACTCTCCTCCAACCCCTGAACCACCTGAAAGGACAGACAGTCTAGAGGTCAGTATCTGTAGTGGAAATATGGATATATATTTACAGTGTATGAATATTACATCATATTTATCTTTATGAGGGATGTTTTCACTCATATCCACATTGTTTTTCAGTATCACGTGATACAGCTGGTACTCACACCAAGAGGACCAAGGCCCGACCACATTGCCTCAACTATTTACTCCAGAGTTCCGTTTCCAGTATTTCTGAGGTGTATTTTTGTCTGTAATAAAGCCCTTTTGTGTGAAGAACTCATTCTGATTGACTGGGCCTGGCTCTCCTGTGGGTGGACCTGGCTTCCAAGTGGGTGGGCCTAAGACCTCCCAGGCCTACCCATGGCTGCCCATGGCTGTGAAATCCATAGGTTAGGGCCTAGTTAATGTATTTAAATTGACTGATTTCCTTCAATGAACTAACTTATTACGTTTATATTTTTGTTCAGTATATAAAAGTTTAAAAAATGTATGTAGCAACTAAGGATTCTAGCTTTAATACCAGGGATATTTTGAAAAGCACTTTTTCAATAGGATTTCCTGCCCTGTATATATTTTTTTAACGTTTGACCTTCTGCATAGTGAGAAATGGTCACTAAGCAAGAGATGAATTGACACTCACCACTTCCTCTTTGCACAGACTGCGCTCATCACTTTTTGAAGTTTTGACTTCATTACTTCAGTTAGGTTTTCCACTAGTAATGTAAGCTGAAAGCTTTGCTATGAGACTCAAAATTGAACTCAGGTCCATCCTGTCTCCATTGATCATCCTTGAGACATTTCTACAACTTGATTGGAGTACACCTGTTGTAAATTCCATTGATTGGACATAATTTGGAAAGGCACACAACTGTCTTTATAAGGTCCCACAGCTGACAGTGCATGTCAGAGCAAAAACAAAGTTTTGGAGAAGAAACTACAAGTGCAATATAAGAAAGCTAACGTTTCAGTTCCTTGCTCAGAATATGAGAACCTATGAAAGCTGGTGGTTCCTTTTAACATGAGTCTTCAGTATTCCCAGGTAAGAAGTTTTAGGTTGTAGTTATTATAGGACTATTTCCCTCTATACCATTTGTATTTCATTAACCTTTGATTATTGGATGTTCTTATAGGCACTTTAGTATTGCCAGTAACAGTATAGCTTCTGTCCCTCTCCTCGCTCCTCCCTGGGCTCGACCCAGGAACACAACGACAACAGCCACCCTCGAAGCAGCGTTACCCATGCAGAGCAAGGGGAAACAACCACCCCAAGGTTCAGAGCGAGTGCCGTTTGAAACGTTATTAGCGCATGCTAACTAGCCAGCCATTTCACTTCGGTTACACCAGCCTCATCTTGGGAGTTGATAGGCTTGAAGTCATAAAACAACATTCGAAGAGGTGCTGGTAAAACGCACGACAGTGCTGTTTGAATGAATGTTTACGTGCCTGCTTCTGCCTACCACCGCTCAGTCAGATACTTAGATACTTGTATGCTCAGTCAGATTATATGCAACACAGGACACGCTAGATAATATTTAGTAATATCATCAACCATGTGTAGTTAACTAGTGAATGATTGTTTTTTTATAAGATAAGTTTAATGCAAGCTAGCAACTTACCTTGGCTTGCTGCATTGGCATAACAGGCAGTCAGTCTCCTTGTGGATTGCAACAGACGTTATTGCGTTGGACTAGTTAAGTGTAAGGTTGCAAGAAAGGATCCTCCGAGCTGACAATGTGAAAATCGGTCGTTCTGCCCCTGAACGAGTTCTAGGCTGTGATTGAAAATAAGAATGTGTACTTAACTGACTTGCCTCATTAAATAAAGGTGTAAAAAAGAAGCAAAATACCGGTTTCCGATTGTTATGACAACTTGAAATCGGCCCTAATTAAATCGAAGGGCCGAAGGTAGACAACAATACATCACGCGAAGCAGCCACAACTCTCAGTAAGTGTCCATAACTGAGTCTTTGAATGAAGAGATGGCGATAAAACGATCCAGTTTGAGTATTTTTTATTTTTTTTTGCAGCACGTTCTAGTCGCTAGCTGCAGCGAATTGAAAAGAGGAGTGACCCAGGGATGTGTGTGATTTGGGGACCTTGAACAGAATGTGACTGGCAGAACGGGTGTTGTATGTGTTGGATGAGGGCTGCAATAGGTATCATAGACAGGGTGGAGTGAGGCCTAAGAGGGTTTTATAAATAAGCATCAACCAGTGGGTCTTGCGACAGGTATACAGAGATGACCAATTTACAGAGTAGTATAGAGTGCAGTGATGTGTCCTATAAGGAGCATTGGTGGTAAATCTGATGGCCGAATGGTAAAGAATGTCTAGCCGCTCGAGAGCACCCTTACCTGCCGATCTATAAATTATGTCTCTGTAATCTAGCATGGGTAGGATGGTCACCTGAATCAGGGTTTGTTTGGATCAAGCCTTGAGGTACTCCTTTGGTTACAGGCAGTGGCTGAGACAGCAGATGCTCTGACTTCATATACTGCAGTCTTTGAGGTAGTTAGCAAACCAGGCCAAAAGACCCCTCAGATACACCAATACTCCTTAGCTGTCCCACAAGAGTGGAATGGTCTACCGTATCAAAAGCTTTGGCCAAGTCAAAAATAGCAGCACAACATTTCTTAAAATCAAGTGCAATGGTGACATAATTTTGTACCTTTTAAGGTTGCAGTGACACATCCATAACCTGAGTGAATACCAGATTGCATACCTGAGAGAATACTATAGACATCAAGAAAGCCAGTCAGTTGATTATTGACAAGTTTAACACTTTTGATAAACAGGGCAAAATAGAAGAGAAAAATATTGGCCTATAACAGTTAGGATCAGCTTGATCTCCCCTTTAAATAAATGACGCACCGTGGCTGCCTTCCAAACTATGGAAACCTCCCCAGAGAGGAGAGACAGGTTGAAAAGGTCAGAGCAATGGGAACCTCCCCAGACAGGAGAGACAGGATAAAAAGGTCAGAGCAATGGGAACCTCCCCAGACAGGAGAGACAGGATAAAAAGGTCAGAGCAATGGGAACCTCCCCAGAGAGGAGACGCAGGATAAAAAGGTCAGAGCAATGGGAACCTCCCCAGAGAGGAAAGACAGGCTTGGCGATTGATAGGTGCAGCAACCTTAAAGAAGAAAGGATCTGACCCAGCTGTTTTTTTGGGGGGGGGGGAGTCAAGTTGAATTAAGGAGCTCCTTTAGCACCTCAGACTAAGTGACAGCTTTGCAGGGAGAAAGTTTGTAGCTGGGCAAGGGAAAAGAGGGAGGAGCATCAGGGATAGTCGCATTAGAAAGGCTGGGAAATTAGGAAATGTTGGACGGGCAAGGAGGCATGGCAGAGTCAAATAGGAATCCTGACTTAATGAAGAGGTGATTAAAGAGCTCAGCCATGTGCTCCTTGGCAGTAACAACCACATCATCAACATTAAGGGACATGGTCAGATGTGAGGAGGAGGGTTTATCCTCCAAGTTTTTAACCATTTTCCAGAACTTCTTGGGGTTAGAGTGACAGAGAACTGCTACTTAAAGTAAATCACTTTGGCCATCTGGATAGCCTGACTATCCCAGGCCTCTGCATTTGGGTGGGTGGAGTGAAACTCTCCTGCCATTTTTAGGCTCAAGAGTGTGAAAACACCTCTCACTTCACACTTCAGTGCTAATTTCAGTCACCTTTCCTAGCAGTCCCATTCTATTAAGCTTCATATAACAAAATTACCTAGAGATTATTGTCCTTACAATTTTGGTTTCACAAATGGGTCCAGACTGAACACTGCTCACTCAGTTTTGTGCTGGATGGTATTTCCATGTTCCGCCATGTTTCCTCTGCAGGTCTTGGTCTGTTAGAAGTTCCATTATTAATAATCCTTGGTAGCAATAGTCCATTCAGGTAATTTTGTCCAAAATCAAGGTTCTAGGTTTGGAATTGTGACTTGGAAGTCCCTGTGAAAAAAGTTTATCCAACTGTAAATCCATCTTTTTGCATAAGAACTCAGGAGTCCATGCTCTCTGTCTGCTCGCTCGCTCTTATTCTGAAACTCAGAAAACATCTATTACAATAAATGCAAGGGCTGTGTGCCAATTGGCTTGGATATCCACTATCCTCCTCACCTCACTCCTTTCCAAGTATCCTTTGCTTCTCTCCTTTCCTCAGCTCAGCTCTTTTCCTCATCCCCTTTCCTTCATGAAAGGAGTTGATGATTGAATGTGATATGATAAACTAATGCCTTTGTGAACTTTCCCAGTCACCGATTGAGCCTTGTCCTGGACACAAAAGGATGCTCAATGGAGAATCTCCATTGAAAGTGTTTAGTTCAGGATTAAGTTTAATCTGTGTCCAAGAAACAAACTGGCCCGCAACCAAATCTCATTTAGGTCCCCAAAAAACATAGGGCTGGCCCTGATGATTGTTCTGACTTAGACCTTTAGCACCCATACAAATATACAAGAAAGTGCTTTGTCTGTACAGCAGCAAAGAGTGCTCTAACAGACCACTGCTACACAAGCAGGAAACCAACCTAATCAACAACACACATTTGAGACGATGCTGAGAGTTGTGGGACATCTGTTGTGTAAGACAATTATTTTGTTACTACATGTACTTAATAACTTAAGAAACAAATCAAATGTGTAATGAATGACCTGATCTGTTTCTAGGTCTCCTTATGCTGTCGGAGAGCTGATGGCTTGACAGAGACACTGGTGGAACTTGGACAGAATACAACCATAAACGGTTCCGTTAACATAAAGTGCATACTGGTACATTCAGCACCAACCACAGCCTCCATTGTTCATACAGAATGTAACAGAAGATGATTGTGGCGTGTTCTACTGTGCAGAAAAAGAGGGTAGATTGATATTCAGCAATGGTACCAGACTCATGACCGCTGGTAAGTGCACATTATAGTCAATGATGAATTCCTTTCAATATAACATCTTTATTGAAATACATCTAATTTTGAGTATGTACACTCAAGCGTATGTTTTCCCAACGCTGCATGTGTGATGCACTGTACACCAACTTAATGTACTTTAATTGTAAAGTGGCATTGTGTGGATATCACTACATGTACATTTAATATAGTGATTTTCCCACATTGCATTATTGCACAGATGTTTATGCTGGCTATCCAAACCAGACATCCAGCTATCCATACCAGACATCCAGCTATCCAAACCAGACATCCAGCTATCCAAACCAGACATCCAGCTATCCAAACCAGACATCCAGCTATCCATACCAGACATCCAGCTATCCATACCAGACATCCAGCTATCCATACCAGACATCCAGCTATCCAAACCAGACATCCAGCTATCCAAACCAGACATCCAGCTATCCAAACCAGACATCCAGCTATCCATACCAGACATCCAGCTATCCATACCAGACATCCAGCTATCCATACCAGACATCCAGCTATCCATACCAGACATCCAGCTATCCATACCAGACATCCAGCTATCCAAACCAGACATCCAGCTATCCAAACCAGACATCCAGCTATCCAAACCAGACATCCAGCTATCCAAACCAGACATCCAGCTATCCAAACCAGACATCCAGCTATCCATACCAGACATCCAGCTATCCATACCAGACATCCAGCTATCCATACCAGACATCCAGCTATCCATACCAGACATCCAGCTATCCATACCAGACATCCAGCTATCCATACCAGACATCCAGCTATCCATACCAGACATCCAGCTATCCATACCAGACATCCAGCTATCCAAACCAGACATCCAGCTATCCAAACCAGACATCCAGCTATCCATACATCCAGCTATCCATACCAGACATCCAGCTATCCATACCAGACATCCAGCTATCCATACCAGACATCCAGCTATCCATACCAGACATCCAGCTATCCATACCAGACATCCAGCTATCCATACCAGACATCCAGCTATCCATACCAGACATCCAGCTATCCATACCAGACATCCAGCTATCCATACCAGACATCCAGCTATCCATACCAGACATCCAGCTATCCATACCAGACATCCAGCTATCCATACCAGACATCCAGCTATCCAAACCAGACATCCAGCTATCCAAACCAGACATCCAGCTATCCAAACCAGACATCCAGCTATCCAAACCAGACATCCAGCTATCCAAACCAGACATCCAGCTATCCATACCAGACATCCAGCTATCCATACCAGACATCCAGCTATCCATACCAGACATCCAGCTATCCATACCAGACATCCAGCTATCCATACCAGACATCCAGCTATCCATACCAGACATCCAGCTATCCATACCAGACATCCAGCTATCCATACCAGACATCCAGCTATCCATACCAGACATCCAGCTATCCATACCAGACATCCAGCTATCCATACCAGACATCCAGCTATCCATACCAGACATCCAGCTATCCATACCAGACATCCAGCTATCCATACCAGACATCCAGCTATCCATACCAGACATCCAGCTATCCATACCAGACATCCAGCTATCCATACCAGACATCCAGCTATCCATACCAGACATCCAGCTATCCATACCAGACATCCAGCTATCCATACCAGACATCCAGCTATCCATACCAGACATCCAGCTATCCATACCAGACATCCAGCTATCCATACCAGACATCCAGCTATCCATACCAGACATCCAGCTATCCATACCAGACATCCAGCTATCCATACCAGACATCCAGCTATACCAGACATCCAGCTATCCATACCAGACATCCAGCTATCCATACCAGACATCCAGCTATCCATACCAGACATCCAGCTATCCATACCAGACATCCAGCTATCCATACCAGACATCCAGCTATCCATACCAGACACCAGACATCCAGACTCCAGCTATCCATACCAGACATCCAGCTATCCATACCAGACATCCAGCTATCCATACCAGACATCCAGCTATCCATACCAGACATCCAGCTATCCATACCAGACATCCAGCTATCCATACCAGACATCCAGCTATCCATACCAGACATCCAGCTATATCCAGACACCAGCTATCCATCCAGCTATCCTATCCATACCAGACATCCAGCTATCCATACCAGACATCCAGCTATCCATACCAGACATCCAGCTATCCATACCAGACATCCAGCTATCCATACCAGACATCCAGCTATCCATACCAGATGACATCCAGCTATCCATACCAGACATCCAGCTATCCATACCAGACATCCAGCTATCCATACCAGACATCCAGCTATCCATACCAGACATCCAGCTATCCATACCAGACATCCAGCTATCCATACCAGACATCCAGCTATCCATACAGACATCCAGCTATCCATACCAGCTATCCATACCAGACATCCAGCTATCCATACCAGACATCCAGCTATCCATACCAGCATCCAGCTATCCATACCAGCTATCCATACCAGACATCCAGCTATCCATACCAGACATCCAGCTATCCATACCAGACATCCAGCTATCCATACCAGACATCCAGCTATCCATACCAGACATCCAGCTATCCATACCAGACATCCAGCTATCCATACCAGACATCCAGCTATCCATACCAGACATCCAGCTATCCATACCAGCATCCAGCTATCCATACCAGCTATCCATACCAGACATCCAGCTATCCATACCAGACATCCAGCTATCCATACCAGACATCCAGCTATCCATACCAGACATCCAGCTATCCATACCAGACATCCAGATCCATACCAGACATCCAGCTATCCATACCAGACATCCAGCTATCCATACCAGACATCCAGCTATCCATACCAGCTATCCATACCAGACATCCAGCTATCCATACCAGACATCCAGCTATCCATACCAGACATCCAGCTATCCATACCAGCTATCCAGCTATCCATACCAGCTATCCATACCAGCTATCCATACCAGACATCCAGCTATCCATACCAGATCCATACCAGATCCATACCAGACATCCAGCTATCCATACCAGACATCCAGCTATCCATACCAGACATCCAGCTATCCATACCAGACATCCAGCTATCCATACCAGACATCCAGCTATCCATACCAGACATCCAGCTATCCATACCAGACATCCAGCTATCCATACCAGCTATCCATACCAGCTATCCATACCAGACATCCAGCTATCCATACCAGACATCCAGCTATCCATACCAGACATCCAGCTATCCATACCAGACATCCAGCTATCCATACCAGCTATCCATACCAGACATCCATACAAGACATCCAGCTATCCATACCAGACATCCAGCTATCCATACCAGACATCCAGCTATCCATACCAGACATCCAGCTATCCATACCAGACATCCAGCTATCCATACCAGACATCCAGCTATCCATACCAGACATCCAGCTATCCATACCAGACATCCAGCTATCCATACCAGCTATCCATACCAGCTATCCATACCAGCTATCCATACCAGCTATCCATACCAGCTATCCATACCAGCTATCCATACCAGACATCCAGCTATCCATACCAGACATCCAGCTATCCATACCAGACATCCAGCTATCCAAACCAGACATGCAGCTACAGGTCATCATGGGAGAACTGTCTTCTGTTCATTTATTCTGAATGTTATTCTGGTGGTTATGATCCTGAGTGAGTAAATGGAAATACGAGATTAAATATTTTTTTTTACCTTTTTTGTCATTTACAGATCATTTACATATTGCTTTTGTTTATCAACTTGATTTTGACTTTTCCCATTTTGTTGGTTTAAATTTCAGTGCTAATCTTGACTTTGCCATGTCAGAACAGGAACTCCCCTTCAAAACTAACACCAAGACGCTGAATAGACCAGAGGTAAGTCACTTTTTGTAAAGATCCTAAACAGTTGCATCAGTCTCAGCGAATTTGAACCAATAATTTAGCTTAAAGCTGCAATATGTACTTTTAGGGCTACCCAAGAAAATGCACATAGAAATCTGTCATTCTCATTAAAAGCAAGTCTAAGAAGCATTACATCTGTTCTGTGTGCCATTTCTAGGCTTCCCATTAAATTTAGTTTTTGGGTCTTTTACTTTCAGTTTTGTACAGCAGCTTCAAACAGCTGAAAATACAATATTTTTGGTTATGGAAAATATATTTCACAGCGGTTTAGATGGTACAATGATTATCAACACTATGCTTGTTTGTTTTGTCACATAAACTGAAATTAGGTTAACTATTCGTATTTTAGCAACCATAGTGCAACTTTAACAGTATAACGTGCTGAAAAGCATACCGATATATCATAACACAAGTTTAAAATAACAAAAAAAAGTCGCTGCATTGTTTATTACATTTACTCCTGGAGTCAGTGACACAGCACCAAGAGGATTAAATCCTGAACTTGTATCAATAATTAGTTTTGCAGTATAATGCATGATCCATAAGGGCAAGCTAAGAACATGCTTAGAAAATGCTGGTAGTCGTGTGACGATAAGAGTCTACTGAATATGCGTCACCCCTTTTCACTGCTAGTCAGTAATTATATTGTTTGTTAACGTTCCCCTACTTTGCCATGAGTTGTACTTTACTAAACTGCGATGATGTAGTGTGTCCATTTATACATGAAGGGTCAATCCAGTTGTATTGTAACTGTCTTCTATTCAGACATCCCTCAACCAACCGTTTAGGAGTGCTGCAGACTTTATTCAGGGAGGTGAGTCTGGTTTGAGGTGAGTCTGTGGTTAAAGTCTCTGCACAGTCTCTTTAATATTTCAAGAACCGCATCAATATTATACAGGTCATATAATCTGTGCAAATTTACACTTGTCTTTTTGTCCTTATGCGTCATCATCACTTACAGTGAGTGGTACACTACTACACAATTTGACCGGGTGTGTTTTAACTGGTTGAACAGTGCCATCTACTGAAAGTAGTAAGCACTGCAGGTGTTCCCACACTGCATCCTGGCTACCCAACAAATAGTCCTGGTGATCTGTGACAATTTTTTGGTGAATTAGTCTACACTTGTACAGTTTGGGGTCTTGAACATTTTCAGATGTGAAGCAATCACACAAACTCCTCCTGGCGGTCATTTTTCTATTCCTCCATAGCTAGACAATTTTTTTTTCTTTCATATCTGCCAAACATGATAACCAGGGCTAAACATTTAACACTTGTCCGCTTGGACAAGAAGTCTGCTACTCAGATCAGAATTAAATCAGTTCCCTCTGCATGCAACGTGTATCACTGTTCTCCCAAAATTCTGCAGATATATCAGAGTACAAGAGCCAATTTATGCTTGATGTGAAAATTGAGCTCCGTACTGCATTGCTGTGTGCATCCGAAGCGTTGTAACAATGCGGAGGGCTCCATATAGCTCTGCATTGACATGATTGGCTTACTGTAAGTGGGGGCGGGAGGTCCTGTATAAAACAAACTCCCTTCCTTGACAACTTCCTTCACAACAGATCTTTAAAAATAATTTAATAACAGTAACATGCAAAAACAAACAGCCTGAGGGATTCCACAAAGAAATTCCACAATACAAATCCACATATCAGATCAAATACAGACTTATAGCAAATAAAACAATTACATTTGGTCTTGTATAGTATTTAAAGACTAAATAGTTTTCCAAATCAGACAATAAATATCTAATAAAATATAGATATTTATGACATACTCACATTCAATTGTGGAATCAGTGTTGTCAAGTAATATGTCAAACTTAGACATTTCAATGGTTGTATGCAATTTGAGGCAAAGATAGTTTTACATCAGTCCAGAACACTTCACTATATAAACAATTACAGAATAAGTGTTCACTAGATTCAGTTTCTAGTTCACAAAAACTGCATTCACTGGTAACATCAGGTATATACTTAGAAATCAAGCTATTACACGGATAGAATCTATAGATAATCTTAAAGGAGATCTTTACTTTATTGGTCACAAATGTGTGTGTGGAGTGAGCCAAGCACTGCGGCAGTTTACAGCAAACGATGAAGCCCAACAAAATATTGCAGAGGGAATGAATAGACTTCTTGTACAAAATATCCCTTAATAAAAGATTGTTGAATTTCGTATCTAGTAGACCAATGCCATTCACCTGAATATCGCTTGCAATCGGAGATATTTCAAAATATGCATTCTGAAGTAAAGTTTTTATCCCACTAGGTATAGCTTTAATAACTGTCATATTCCTTGCGTGAAACCTCAAAGTTCTATCTTTCCATAAATTCTCTCCGTGTAAATAGATTCCCACTAATATTAACTGACAAGGACAATGTTTTTCAAGAACCATTTATGGTTAAATAACATCTTGTTTCTATGTAATATCGACCCATTGTTCCATATAAAACATTTGAGGTGAAAAGTTGTGTTTATACAAAGCCCAGCACATTAAAGCCTGCTTGTGAAAAGTTGTGTTTATACAAAGCCCAGCACATTAAAGCCTGCTTGTGAAAAGCCACCAGTTTCACAGGAAGTTTACCTACAATATATGGACATCTTAGTAAAACATAAAGCCTTCAGAACTTCTGAAAAACAGAATGAGGTATAATATTCCGGGAAATGAGGATGTTTTACGTACCTTTTAATCCAGTTGATCTTTGATTGAAGAGTGAAATCTAAGACATTTAGACCGCCATCAAACCCTGTTGGTGATAACATTTTTATCGTATGTGGTGTCACGTTCTGACCTTTATTTCCTGTGTTTTGTATTTAGTTAGTATGGTCGGGGCGTGAGTTGGGTGGGCAGTCTGTTTGTTTTTCTAGGTTTTGGGAATTTTTATGTTTCGGCCTAGTATGGTTCTCAATCAGAGGCAGGTGTCATTGGTTGTCTCTGATTGAGAATCATACTTAGGTAGCCTGGGTTTCACTGTGTGTTTGTGGGTGATTGTTCCTGTCTCTGCACCAGATAGGACTGTTTTGAGTTTGCACATTTCTTGTTTTTGTTAGTTTGTTCATGTGAAGTGATTTATTAAAGCATGAATCAAAACAACCATGCTGCGCTTTGGTCCGCCTCTCGTTCAGATGAAGAAAACCATTACATGTGGCTTGTTTTTGCATATAAAGTTGTACAAAAGCCTAAGGTACAGCACGTGGATTTGGGAATGTCAATAGAACTTTTTTTTTTTATCACCAACAGGGTTTGATGGCGTTCTAAATGTCTTAGATTTAACTCTCGTGAATGATCTTTACACCAAGGTAGGTGGATTGCTGGATTGACAGCTCCTTTCAAAACAAACATCTCACATTTGGAAAGATTTAATGCCAAACCTGAGATTTGAGAACTGCTTCACGATATACAATGCTAATCTAGCTTGAGACACATTTGACTAAAGTGAAGTGTCATTTGCCAGTTGGGATATCTTGATCTCTGGCCTGGAATGTAAATGCCTTCAAATGGACTTATGAACTAATGAGCATAACATTTGAGATACTGACAAAAATGTAAAGGTCAAATTACTACAACCTTGTAGTATTCCTTTGTAAATGTTAAACCTTGAGGATGTTCCATGAGAGTTTGATACAGCTATTGTCACCATTATACGGAGTTCTAATAGCATCAACAAAAACACAACCAAATCCTTAATCACTCAAATTGTTATCTAAGGAGTAAAGATTCTCATAAAATTTAGTGGTAAAGTCTGATAACACCTCTCTATCCTCAGTGGTAACCCCATTAGTCTTACATTTCCGAAGTGTGTTGAGTTCCCCTCTACTCTTTTCCAAATTAAAAAAGTAGCTACTGTTCTTTTCGCCTTTTTCAAGCCATTGTTTCTAGATCTTATGAAGGCTCCTCTAGCCTTTTCCTCATACAACGTATCTAGTCGATTCTGTAAATCATTCAATTTAGCTTCCTCATTAAGAACAAGATGCTCAATCTCTGATATCAGCAATTGTCTTAGAGTTCAGCTACCTCACATCTCCTTAAAGCAAGCCGTTTTCCATAAGTAATACAGGCTGAGCGGATTTTAAATTTCAGCAGGTCCCAATATTTCCCATATTCTGCATTAGATGTAGCTAAACTCCAGTAAACAGAAATTAGATTCTTAATCACATTTTTTAAATCATGCAATAAATGAGTTGTTTAATTTCCAATAACCACCAGAGTATTTCTTACCATCCTTACTGCACATTCTTAGTCAACCATATGACTTTATGATCCGTCAGGACTGCAGGCAGTATTTTTACCTCTACAGTGTTGGGCTCAAGACTAGAGGTTATCGCCCACAAATCAATTCTTGATTGTAGCAATCTATTACTCCATGTATTGTTTCCCTCCAGGGTTTTTAACTCTCCATATGTCAATTAAGTCCAGGCTTTGGCAGAACTTCACCAACTTGTTTACACCAATGTTAGGCCTATGGGGCAATCTATCAGTCTCATTAGAATAAACCATATTAAAATCTCCAACTACAATCTGTCTGGATGGATATTTTCTCAAGACTTTTTAAAATTTCCTCTAGAAGTTATTTGGAGGACTAGAACTAACGGCGTTCTTCGTTTGTAGAAAGAGAGTCGGACCGAAATGCAGCGTAGTGGTTACTCATGACTTTAATAGAAAAAGTGACACATGAAATGACGATACGGAAAGTGAAACTTATTACAGCCTATCTGGTGAAACTACAGAGATGGGAACAATCACCCACGAAATACAAAGCGAAACCAGGCTACCTAAATACGGTTCCCAATCGAGACAACGAGAATCACCTGACTCTGATTGAGAACCGCCTCAGGCAGCCAAGCCTATACAACACCCCTAATCAGCCGCGATCCCAAATACTACAAACCCCAATACGAAAATACAATAACATAAACCCATGTCACACCCTGGCCTGACCATATATATATATATATATATAACGAAAATACAATGACCAAGGCGTGACAAGAACAGTATCCATATACATTACACACCACAAATAATCTGTCCATGTGGTTGATGACCACTACTAGCCGATGTCCATTTGAGTAAACAAAAATGTCCTTTTGAAATTGTGATAAAATTGCAACTCCAGCTGAATGATTCGTCCCATGCGCCAAAAAGAATGACATTGCCCCACTGATTTTTCCAATAATTATAGTCCTCTTTGCATGAATGTGTTTCTTGAATAAATACAATGTGTTGCAGTCCTAAGAAAAAGCTTCTCTTCGACAGGTTTCGTATCCCTCTGGCATTGATTGACAAACTTCAAGTTCATATCTATAGAATAGAAAGAAAAATCCTATGCAATCTCAACTCTACCGTCTCTATAAAAAGTTGTTTCATATATGTATTAACAGAAGTCTTAACTTGTAAAACAGTAAACCCATATTTCAAAACTAGAACGCTCAGTTTGCAGTGGGGAAGGAGCTACCTTGTAAACCTACCGACAGAACAAATCACCTCAGTCGTATGTCATTTCCGTGGTGAAAATGGCTCTGATCCACCTGTAGTAGTATCCACCCTTTCCTTGATTTCGGACCTGTTGTACAAGAGGCCACAATTTTGCCGTTGCTGCCTTGTCCACTGCAGTCAGGTCCTCACCGAATCTAAATTCTCTCTTTTCTAAATGAGCTTTCCTTTGCTTTCTTCCAAACTGCATCTCTTGCTGTGCGAAAAGCAAACTGGATGATGATCGAGCGGCTGACGATGGTATCTTGTTTCATCCCAATACGATGAGCGACATCCAGACATATCCATCGGGGAAGTCCGGTGCCACACAGTTACAGATGTCTCTTGCTTCACATTCTCATCCTGGTCCTCACCGTAAAGCCCCCACCTTCGCCGGTATCGCTCTGCTTCGGATAAGCGCTCTTGCATGTCTGCTATGGTCTTCTCCTGTGCAGTGCATTTATCAGAAGTAGCAGTGTTTGCAAGTTTAAGCGCTTCGATACTCTTGTATGCATGATTCAGAGATCTCGAGGTCAACTATTTGTTGTTTACGCGTATCATTTTCTCCAGACCATCGGCTCTTTCGTTTATCTTTGCAGAGACAGCATCGATTATGTTGACCTGTAGTTCGCGCAAAGACAATGATTTCTGTGTCTTTTTGGGTGCATGACTATTGACTGCATTTTCAGAATCAACCGAATGTCCAGAATCGTCCATTCTCCCGATGAGTCAGGTGGCGGTTTTTCTCGAATGTATGAGTGCTCAACTAGAAACTGCCTACTCCTTTGCTCTTTCGCACATTTCTTTCTTCCATTTCCTAAAGTTTCAAATCAAATTAGCGGTCAACTAAGCGTTGGAAACAGGATGCACCTGTCTAAATGTTTTGGCAGCAGCTAATTTAACAAATACCACTATCTGAGCTCAAGTTTAAGTCCCATAGCAACGGGCCTTAATACTTAAATAAGGTATTTCTGTTATTTGTAATACATTTGTAAAAATCTCTAAACATGTTCTTGCTATTGTATTGTGTGTAGGTTGATGAAAAAATCTTTAAAAAAAATCTTAAATCAATTTTAGAAAGACTAACGTAACAAAATATGGAAAAGGTCAAGGGGTCTGAATACTTTCAGAATGGACTGTACAAGGCATGATCAGAGAGGGAGTGAAAGAGGTCATAGCCTGAAAGGCCATGGCCCAAGAGTCCCTGGGGTGGAGAGAGGCAAAAGGAGTCTCTCACCACAGCTGGTCAGGAACAAACAGAAAGATACAATTAATCTAAGACTCTTTTATAACCATGTTTAGATTCCAAATCTGAGTCGTTGACCAATAGCATTACTATTGAATTAACTAACAATCAGATTGGCACTCCCTTTCTGAGAGCACATTTGGAAACTATTAGCTCTTCATTTCTCTATCCGTATAAATATTATTCAAATGCATCACTCTCTCATGGCTTCATGTTGAACGTAAATTACTATCCAGTCTTCTGATTTTTTTCTTCAGGAATGTTCTATACAGTGGGGCAAAAAAATATTTAGTCAGCCACCATTTGTGCAAGTTCTCCCACTTAAATATGAGAGGCCTGTAATTTTCATCATAGGTACACTATGACAGACAAAATGTGAAAAAAAAAAATCCAGAAAATCACCATTGTAGGATTTTTAATGAATTTGCAAATTATGGTGGAAAATAAGTATTTAGTCACCTACAAGCAAGATTTCTGGCTCTCACAGACCTGTAACTTCTTCTTTAAGAGGCTCCTCTGTCCTCCATTTGTTACCTGTATTAATGGCACCTGTTTGAACTTGTTATCAGTATAAAAGACACCTGTCCACAACCTCAAACAGTCACACTCCAAACTCTACTATGGCCAAGACCAAAGAGCTGTCAAAGGACACCAGAAACAAAATTGTAGACCTGCACCAGGCTGGGAAGACTGAATCTGCTATAGGTAAGCAGCTTGGTTTGAAGAAATCAACTGTGGGAGCAATTATTAGGAAATGGAAGACATACAAGACCACTGATCATCTCCTTCGATCTTGGGCTCCACGCAAGATCTCACCCCGTGGGGTCAAAATGATCACAAGAACGGTGATCAAAAATCCCAGAACCACACGGGGGGACCTAGTGAATGACCTGCAGAGAGCTGGGACCAAAGTAACAAAGCCTACCATCAGCAAGGGCATTGAAGATGAAACGTGGCTGGGTCTTTCAGTATGACAATGATCCCAAACACACCGCCCGGGCAACGGAGTGGCTTCGTAAGAAGCATTTCAGGGTCCTGGAGTGGCCTAGCCAGTCTCCAGATCTCAACCCCATAGAAAATCGTTGGAGGGAGTTGAAAGTCTGTGTTGCCCAGCAACAGCCCCAAAACATCACTGCTCTAGAGGAGATCTGCATGGAGGAATGGGCCAAAATACCAAGTGTGTGAAAACCTTGTGAAGACTTACAGGAAACGTTTGACCGGTGTCATTGCTAACAAAGGGTATATAACAAAGTATTGAGAAACTTTTTGTTATTGACCAAATACTTATTTTCCACCATAATTTGCAAATGAATTCATTAAAATTCCTACAATTTGTTTTTTCTTTCTTATTTTGTCTGTCATAGTTGAAGTGTACCTATGATGAAAATTACAGGCCTCTCATCTTTTTAAGTGGGAGAACTTGCACAATTGGTGTCTGACTAAATACTTTTTTGCCCCACTGGATATAGGTCCTGGATGGTAGGAAGCTTGGCCCCAGGGATGTATTGGGCCTTCTTCTGACACAGCCTAGTATAAAGGTCCTGGATGGTAGGAAGCTTAGCCCCAGTAATGTTATAAATATATTGCTATTAAATTCAGGACTTGAATTTCAAACCTGTGATAGTAAATATTGCATGCCTACAAGGAGTATGCCTATATAAGGCAAAGTCAAGTGGACTTGCCTATGATTGGTCTGACCTCTAGCACCCTATAAAACAACTTGTGGTTTGTCTGTACAGCAGCAAAGAACGCTCAAACAGGCAACTTCTACACAAGCAGGACAACAACCCAATCACCACCACACATTTGAGACAATGCTGAGAGTTGTGGGACATTTGTTGTGTAAGACAATTATTTTGTTACTACAATTAATAACTTAGGAGTCAAATGTGTAATTACCTGTTTGTTTCTGGGTCTCCTTATATGCTGTCGGAGAGCTGATGGCTTGACAGAGACACTGGTGGAACTTGGACAGAATACAACCATAAACGGTTCCGTTAACATAAAGTGCATACTGGTACATTCAGCACCAACCACAGCCTCCATTGTTCATACAGAATGTAACAGAAGATGATTGGCGTGTACTACTGTGCAAAGAAGACCAGAGTCTCCTATTTAGCAATGGTACCAGACTCATGACCGCTGGTAAGTGCCAATTTCATTCAATGATGAATATGTATGGTGTACAGATGAGCTACCTTTTGGGTATGTTCCCAATAATGGAAAATACTGTTTTTCAGTTTTAGATGTGGTTTAGAATAACTCAGGACATTTAACATTGTCTGTGGGTTATTTATATTTTTTCCAGGCTATCCAAACCAGACGTCCAGGCTATCCAAACCAGACGTCCAGGCTATCCAAACCAGACGTCCAGGCTACAGGTCATCATGGGAGAACTGTCTTCTGTTCATTTACAGTGTTCTGAATGTTATTCTGATCGTTATGATCCTGGGTGTGTAAATGGAAATACTAGATAATATCAAAATATAAAAGTTTGAAATAGTTTAACATTTAAATGTTTGCTGAGTAGCCAATGTTGCTTGTGCAATGTTGATATTGCCATATCCTATGTTGTTGGTGTATATTTCAGTACATATCGTGGCCTTGGCATGTCAGAACAGACTGTCTTTCAAAACTAAGACCACCTCAAGATGCAGACCAGAGGTAAGAGACTTGTTGTACACCACCTGAACAGTTGCAGCATTCTCCCTCACAAATTGATTAAACTTAACAGTATCAAATACTGAACCATACAACATATCATGATGTAACTGACTGTAGGTATGGTCTTTTTAAAATACTAATTGTATTGTTGTTTTGACAGAAATCAGTGACACAGATCACATCACCACCAAGAAGATTCCATCCTGAACTTGTATCAATAACTACAATTGCAGTATAGTGCATGCTTCCACAAACGCAAACTAACAACTTCTGCAATGGGAATATTCTTCAAGTCATGTGACAATGTTAGTGAACAATGACTAAAATACTGTTGTGAATATGCCTGTATCCTATCACCCCTTTCTACCGCTAGTCAGTAATGAATAAATACGTGTTTCTTCATTTCCCCCTACTTTGACATTTATTTGCACTAAAACACATGCATGATGTGGGTCTACTGCAGTGTTTCCCAAACTCGGTCCTCTGGACCCCAAAGGGTGCATGTTTTGGTTTTTGACCTAGCACTACACAGCTGATTCAAATAATCAACTAATTATCAATATTTGATCATTTGAATCAGCTGTGCAGTGTTAGGGCAAAAACCGAAACATGCACCCCTTGGGGTCCCGAGTTTGGGAAACGCTGGACTAGTGTGTCATTGTATTAATGACTGGTCAATCCATTAGTGTAACTATCTTCTAGTAAAATGTCATGATTACAGTAATCAGCTGCTTAACTTCCTTTTTGTTCTAAAGCTGTGACTTCTGTGGAAATGTTCAAGGAAATTGCAGTGAACAAAATAAAGGTATGACTCATGACCCACTCAGTTGAAAGTAAAGTAGAGCAGCATTTGTCAAAGATATCACACAGTGGAAAGTAACACACCACACAAACAGCTCATGTAAATGGTCACAGGCTGTGGGTTTTATAACAGTATTTGTTCCAGTGATGCTTGTGAAAGAATTAGTCTGGCAAGAGGTTGTCTGTTGCAATACACTTTCATAAATGATTTCCTATCAGCATTGGTCTTAAACTCAAAGAAACACAGGCCTGCCATGTAGATATGAACACTATTGGATGTGTAGAGTAAATCATGCAGAATGATTTAGCTGTAGCTTTTGGACCATTAACACAATATTCACCAGGGTTGGGGTCAATATTCACCAGGGTTGGGGTCAATATTCACCAGGGTTGGGGTCAATTCAGGAAGTGCACTGAAATTCCAATTATCTTCTATGCTTTTCAATGAGGAAAATTTGGAATTGGAATTTGGTTTGTTTTCTGAATTGCCTGGAATTAAAATGGAATTGACCCCCCACCCTCATATTAACAAAACTCCTCAAATGGTCTGTCCTTGATGACACTTCAGTACCCAGTGTTATGGCAGGGTAAGGTGTGACACTGCCTGGTGCTATGGGGTCTACATAGTCTTAGAAACCGACCCTCGGCAACACAGTGACTAGGGTCTGGTTTCAACGACGGACGTTTTTGGCAAAGAGGAACTCCGTATTTCCTCTATGCCAAAAGAGTCCTTCATTGAAACCACACCATTGTGTTGCCTAGTGATAGGTTTCAGACTAGTTTCTATGTATCAGGAAAATGGCTCTCTGTCTACAGGGACACTACTGGGCTTCTTCCAAATACCCCCCTGTGACATCTTCCCCTCAGTCACTGTCTTGGGTCTTTGGGGGTTCTCCCTTTGCACTGCTCTCAGAGCAGGAGTGCTGATCTAGAATCAGGTCCTCCCTGTCCATGTGATCTTGTTCATTATCATCCAAAAAGCTAAAACTGATCATAGATCAGCACCAAGACACTTTATGAATAAGTGGCCAGTTAGGCCACCTGTTTCAAGTTGTATTAGACTTGTGTGCGGATACACATAGTATACACTGTCCAATGAAATGATTACTTGCAGGTTCCTTCTCGACAATGCAAAACAATAAGAAATGAGAAAATACAAGAATAGCAACATGAAGTTAATGGCTCAGTTGAATAGAATAACCATCGTAGCATAAGTATAATATAGGAAGGCACACTTTATAGTCCAATATTTACACGTGTTTTGGGGAATGGGGGCAAGTGTTTATACAATGTTGATACGGTGTAATAACAGTGCCACTACACCGGTAAAAGACTACGGTGTTGCGCTCTTTTCTTCGTGTGCGAAATCTTAATGAACACAACTGTCCAGACGGTGGCAGTAATGTACCATCACAGATGGTTTGCACCATTACGGGCTCGCTTGAACCTGGTGTTGGGTTGCGACCGGTTTTCCATTGCAAGGCGTCCATCTGTCTCTTTACCACTACCATGCGCTTGATGTTGGTCAAGTGTCATCTCAGTGTTTTAGGGAGCACCAGCTGATATAAAAGGAATATTCCATTTTGATAGCGCTCAACACAACCCATTACCCCACCGTTTTTCTGGCGTGATGTATAAAGCCCATAGGCCTAAACCTACAGTACCTGAGGGGAAACAGCTTTAATGGAACTTGAGCAAGCGACCACAGGCCTGTGTGTCGAGCGCACTGACAGTGCCATATAGTTCCAGACCTGTAGCCTATGTGCCATAAAAGGTCCAGAGGGCATGTTCACAAGAAATCGACAAAATGCACTCACTGTCAATAGCAAGTTTGGCTTTGATGCTGAGTATTGCTGACAAGGGCTTTGCCAACTTTGTTTCCTCGCCCCTTTTTTCGACACACCCCCTTCGCGGATCGCGCCCATCTCATCATCTGTGTGTACATTCTCAGAATAAATTAAACATGTCCAATCTCCAGGTACTTCATTATAGTCAACAATTTAATCTAATAACATTTGACACGTTTGGATCTAACTTTATAGGCCAACTAATTGCAATGTTGCCTCATATTCGTTTGACAGTAATTGTTAGTTAGGCCAATGTGGCGGTATAAAAAAACGGTTTTATAGAAATTCCTTTAGAAAGGAACCGTTATCTATTCAACAACCGTTTCACCACTGCGTATCGATCGCATGTAATGCCTTTACTGTGTGTGCATTCATCGTGCTCATGTGAAGTCCACCGCGGTGCAGAGCGCAATGAAGCGGCATAACCCCACGGGTTAGTCCCCATGGGACTGTAAGGGGGAGAGTTGTCTGTCATTAATACGCGGACCCGGTTTGAGCTATTATGATGCTTCCTTTTGCACAGTTTTAAACGAAAGGGGTAGTTTTTCTCATGATACAGCGCCAAGTATTGTATATCTCTCTAGTCTGTTTCCATTATATTCCATTCTATTCTATTCCTTAGATTTAGGATTGATTTGGGGTCAGGTGATCGTAGATCTGTGGTTAATAGACCTGGGCAATAGATTATGCTATATGTCTAAATATATGTTTTGCTGTCAGTGTTGGGTATGGTATATTGTCCAGTCTATGTCCCAATGATTCCGGGGATAGATAATATTATAACATTTTCTATCCCAATTATACTGTATCATTTGTGTACTTCTACTTTGAAGAAAGCAACAAACAGAATACTTCATACTCGAATTTACCCTACACTCTTAGAAAAAAAGGTTCTGGATTGAACCAAAAAGGGTTCTATTTCTTGTTTCATATATGGCACCCCTAAAGGTTCTATATAAAACCATTTTGTAGGGTTCTTCTTCCTGAACCAACATTTGGTAATATAGAACCATTGGGTTTCATATACTGTTCTATATGGAACCAATTTCGGGTTATATATAGAACCATAAGTGGTGCCATATATGAAGCAAGCCCTTTTTGGTTCTATCCAGAACTTTTTTTCTAAGAGTGTAGGGTAAATTCGAGAATTAAGTCTTCTGTTTGTTGCTTTCTTCAAAGTAGAAGTATACAAATTATACAATATAATTGGGTTAGAAAATGTTATAATATTATATATACCTGGAATGGGACATAGACTTGACAATATACCATACCCAACACTGAGCAAAAAAATACATGTAGGCATATAGCATAATCTATTGCCCAGGAAGAAAAAAACGAATATACACAGTAACCTATTTACCTTCAATATCTCCCTCGCTCGCTCGTTGGCTGGCTGGCCGTCTCTTTCGCTCTCCCTCCTCCCTCCCTTTGTTTTCGCTGTAGAGAGCGCTGGTGGAGCGAAGCGTGCTGGAGGTTTATGGTAATTGCGGTTCCCCGATTGGCCTTCTGGGTAGAGTCTGCGACTGGAACCAAGGCGCAGGCACTCATTCTCCGCTGTACGTCTGGAGGCGGTAGTTGTGAGTGCTCCGAATGGTGCCATACGGAAGAAAACGGAACAGTAAAACTAGGACGAAATAAAAACTAATGGGAACATTGACAGAAACACCCTAGCCTCTCACTGAAGACAATGGGCACTGTTAGCATTCTTTATTTGTTGAAAACGGAAATTCTCGCCATATTTTTGAGGTGGCGTGTCTGCTGTATGGCGAGCTCAACATGGCGTTGCAATGTATAACCAGACTGAATTAGTTTATTGTTTATTGAGACCTACGACCGTTGTTGCCACCTGTGCTCCTTGAAACATTCACGACAACGATTCACTTGGTGTATTTTTACTAATGGATATATTTACTGGGAGCACTGCGACTCCGTGGATCTGTTCGTTCATTGTCGCCGACTCGTCATTCCCGGATTTTTACCAACTGGAAATGTATAAAGACTAAGGATGTTTTCGTAGTCTAATCTTACCTACGTGTCATTTAACAAGCACAACATTGTCACCCCTATTTGCTGTAAAGTTAAATTACAAAAGTGATATTAACCCCCGACGCACGAACTCTCGCTGGGTCGTTTTGACTGACTCGTGGAGCCTAGAGAACACGGCCAAAAAAGTTCCAACTCGACATTTTGCGTTTTGGCCAAGGACAATATAATTTAGAGAAATTATTCTGGAATTTCTATCAGGTAGGCTAAGATAATTTTTGTGAACGTGTGTGCCTTGGTTTTCCTTTCCATGTTTAGTTTTGCTTGTTTTTCTGTCTCGCTCCAGTCTGAAGACTCGATGTTGTTCGGCGTCGCTCTGACTATATGGAGACTTGGCCATCTGATAAGGGCTTCTACAAAGAACTGCGTATTTAAGTGGAATATTTAGTTGCTTGCCAATGTTTTGGTGTACTGAGAGATATGTGTTAACCTAGTAGAATTAATGTTTCACATAGGCTTTGTATAAACCTAGTCTAGCCCTACACCCGTTTCTATAGAAAGATTGTAGCCTATTCGTGATGTGATATTGGATGGTTTGGTAACGGAAATGTATTCATTAGTGTTGATTAAGCCTACATGGTTTATCGTTCATCCAAACTCTTAGTAAGTCATAATGAGAGATCCAACGTTGTCACGGGACTTTCCAGCTAACCTTTTTTTCAGCCAGTCAGCTAAATGTAAAGGAAAATGTCAACACAAAAATAGCGTGTAGCTCGTGTGTGATTTCGATGTAGGCTAATCTAATTTTCATGTCTCAAATGAATGGCCTGGCATAAACACATTCATCGAGTCTCTGTGGGAATCGGCCTATAGGCGTTTTCTATATATAAAAAATAAAGATTCCGTCTTAATTTAGTGCCTCGCCCATGTTTGACACCATCCCATATACCTTGTGGAACGACTTTGCAGATAAACGCTCGTGGAGGTCATCTGTGTAATTTCACTGCGCATTTCAGCGAGTGGATGATGGTGTGGTGGGCTGTATGGTTTTCCATTCATGAACGACTTCATGGATAGAATGCGGCAATCAGGCTTTAAATGAATTGTTATAACGGGCTCGGTGATCGAGCTCATTGAGACGGGTGTAGTAGGTGTCCTGCAGGATAATGTAAACGTGTATAAGGTTTCTGTCCCACATTGGATGATGCAAGGTCTGTAATCTTGTACACTATATAATCTTGTCATGTTGGCAACTTGACGTGTTCTGTCGCCTTAACTTAAACGAGTCCGAACTGAAGTCCTCGCCCCGGGGACGAGAAATGACTCTTGTCACAGGCTGCGCTACGGAATTCGACCGGTTGCATATACAGTACTAGACACAAGCAAGCGCAGACGCAGCAACGGAGTGCAGTGTTTTTGGACTCATTAACGCATCAATTTGTGTTTTTAAACTTTTACTCCAAGAACAGAGCGAACACAGTGGAGAAGCAACTTACTGCGCTTTAGGCTCATAGGAAAATAATACAGGCCTAGGCTGTTTATTTCACAAAAGTTATCTGGAATTTGTTTCCTGTTTCCTACTTTGCTACCATAAATTAATCCCGAATACTTGGTAGCCTAACTGAAAACTGAATGTGGCATTAAGACCGAGGGGTTAGTTTAGTAGGCCCATTGTCACAGAGATTATTCACAAAATTGTCCTTTTATAGGCCTACTGAAGAACCAATTTCAAACTGATTGCATTTCAAGACTAGGAATGTTTATTGTTTATATTTCAATTGAACCAACTTGGTATGGGGGCGATGAGAGCGCAATTTACCCGCATTGCATTTGCATTTGGCATAAATGAAGGCTATCATGCTGTTGACAACTATCTATGCATATTTCATATGACATTCGAATCTAATGAATGCTGTCACATACGAACAATTAGGCCTACAACTTGGATACGTCTTGAAAGACATCCATTACAACAGTTACGCAAGTACCTGTAGACCCGTTATGTTCAAATAACAGATTTCAGGACACAAGAACGGATTAAACAGCTTGCCTAACCAATTGGTATTGTCAAAATCATACTTTTAAAATGATTTATCTGAGAAGAGACCTCCCTACTCGCATTCTGCATGTATTTGGTTGTTTATTTTTAGCGCAGCCATCTCGGTCTGCTGGAGCCTTTGTGCACTCAACGCAGGCAGACAGACGAGTCGTGTCCAGAGAGACGGTGGTTTTGAAGATATGTTTTCCTTCATCCACCACCTTGAAATGTGATATGGAAATAGTAAGTCGTTGGCCAACCGCCGAGAACATTCGGTGTCAGATAAATTTAGGCTTTTTCTTTTGAACAATGGGAAGAGTAATAAGGCATCAACGATAAGCGTGATTGACTCACAGTTGTCAAGCTTTTTCTGCAATCACAATATTAGCTGGTTGTTGTCATGTAGGCCTAAATTAGGCCTTTCTCTGACAGTAGGCCTATAGGTTACTTTTAACATATGCCGAATTTATTAATAGGATATAGGTCCGCTATTTTCCCGAGTTTGACACAATCAGTGTGTAGGAAAATAAACCCACGGCACTGCAGTGAGCTGTAGAGAGAGAATTGCTTAGTCGACTCCCGCTGGAGATGTCACAGTTTGATTGAAGCTTTTCCTCTACAAGGCGAGTCTCCCCTGGGACTGCGGTCCGGAAACAGGAGAGCTCTTCTCTCCGCTTCAGAGCGCTTTTGTGCCGCAGCAGGAGCTCTGTGTGCACGGTTCTCTGCGCTCTCTCGTAAAAGGACGCCTCCTGACGCCCACACATTGTTTTCTTTACGCGACGTTCTCACCAGCAGCCAGAATGCACCTAAGTAGAAAGGATAACAGCCCCGAGGTACCTTGCACTAGGGGCACATATTTGATTTAAACCCTGGGCCCGTCGAATTGGAACAGCCAAGTTTTAGGTCAAGTGAGGGACACCTCCGTGGTGTTTGGCTGGCTGTTTCTGCTCGCCACCCATTGATTTTGTGAATTTGTCACCCCGTGCTTTGAATGACACGTCTATGATTCTGTAATATAAACGGTGCAATTCGACGGCATGTCGTACAGGTCACATGATATCTGTTGGGTGCTCGTCTTATACTAGGCCTATAGCCTACAAATATCCTAGGTCGTTGGATAAAGTCTAGCCTACATGTTTACGTTATTGAATTTGTTAGGCGAATCCACATTGTAAAACCACCACCATGCCCGCAGCCAGGGGTGTTGCCTGTGTTTCCTAAATCCTGACACTGTTATTGTCAAAACGTGTCTGTGTAGGCTGATCCCCTGATGCAATAAAAAACAATACAAACTGTAAAATGAAGTGAAACCATTTGAACTACTTTTTGGATAGGCTTAGGGCCGTATTATTTTGGATTGGTTTTATGCACCAACAAACAAAGCCGTCAACCTCCAGAAGGAGTGAGGGAGAGCGCAATGGTTTGGTTTCACATTGAATTGCCTACAGGAAACGAAATAACACGACCATTAAATGATTGCGCATAAGGGGACTTGTTTTTCTTACCAGCAAGGTTTTATCCGTTCGAATAATGGCGCGCCCAACGTATCCATGGTTGTGATCTGAAGTCTGGACACGCCCGCTTCCCTGAAAATGATTAATCAATCGGAATACAACTAATCCATTTTATTTAGTAATTTTATTAATGAATTCAATTCTGTTAATGATTATGTTAATAAATATTATATTATATTGCCATAATGCAGTATGCCTAGACAATCACACAAATGTGTGCATTGGCCAATGTCACAAATATAAATGTTATATTGAAATGTAAATGAATGTAGACAGAGGGACACATTACCGATTAATGACGAATTGCTTGTCTCACATTGCGGTGAGTGAGTGGAACAATTCTCTTGGCTGCGAACCTCTTCGCGAAAGAACATTGCACGAGAGACCTCTGTTCTGTGTGACGAAGAGGGGAAGTTGTTTCGTAACAGGCTTATCAAATATCTGCGGTTAAGGAGCACAGGCAGGCTGCTGCTGGGGCGAGTCGCACGAAACAAAACCAGACTACAGGCTGCTTTGTCTGTGGCGCTGCTAGGGCATCCAAGCGTCATGAGAGTTGGAGCCAAAATAGAGATAGGGGGAGGGACTCCAAATGTGAAAGATAAAAGGAAGCAAGGCCAAAACAACAAATGTCTCAGCTGGCACTTTGCATTTTAACTGGATTAAATAAAAAAAACACTAGTTCATTTCTGGCCATTTGTGTCAGACCAATAATAGGGCCCGCTTCGTTTTCTGTAAAAAAAAAAGCTCAAGAGGTATGGTTAGATATGCACTATATATATGTATATATATTTTGTTTTTGAGATTCTTCAAAGTAGCCACCCTTTGCCTTGATGACTGCTTTGCACAATCTTGGAATTCTCTCAACCAGCTTCACCTGGAATGTTTTTATTTTCAACAGTCTTGAAGGAGTTCCCACATATGCTGAGCTGTTGGCTTATTTTCCTTCACTCTGCAGTCCAACTCATCCCAAATCATCTCAATTGTGTTGAGGTTGGGTGATTGTGGAGGCCAGGTCATCTGATGCAGCACTCCATCACTCTCCTTCTTGGTCAAATAGCCATTACACAGCCTGGAGGTGTGTGGGGTCATTGTCCTGCCCCACTATGCACAAACCCGATGGGATGGCGTATTGCTGCAGAATGCTGTAGTAGACATGCTGGTTAAGTGTGCCTTGAATTCTAAATAAATCAATGACAGTGTCACCAGCAAAGCACCCCCACACCATCACACCTCCTCCTCCATGCTTCACGGTGGGAACTACAAATGCAGAGATAATCCGTTCACCTACTCTGTGTCTCACAAAGACACGGCGGTTGCAACCAAAGATCTCAAATTTGGACTCCGGACCAAAGGACAGATTTCCACCGGTCTAATGTCCATTGCTCATGTTTCTTGGCCCAAGCAATTATCTTCTTCTTATTGGTGTCCTTTAGTTGTGGTTTCTTTGCAGAAATTTGATCATGAAGGCCTGATTCACGCAATCTCCTCTGAACAGTTGCTGTTGAGATGTCTGTTACTCGAACTCTGTGAAGCATTTTTTGGGGGTGGCAATTTCTGAGGCTGGTAACTCTAATGAACTTATCCTCCGCAGCAGAGGTAACTCTGGGTCTTCCTTTCCTTTAGCGGTCCTCATGAGTGCCAGTTACATCATAATACTTGATGGTTTTTGCGACTGCACTTGAAGAAACCTTCTACGTTCTTGACAGTTTCCGCATTGACTGACCTTCATGCCTTAAAGTAACGATGGACTGTCATTTCTCTTTGCTTATTTGAGCTGTAATATGGAATTGCTCTTTTACCAAATAGGGCTATCTTCTGTGTACCACCCCTACCTTGTCACAACATCACTGACTGGTTCCAATGCATTAAGAAGGAAATAAATTCCACAAATTAACTTTTAATAAGGCATACCTGTTCATTTAAATGCATTCCAGGTGACTACCTCGTGAAGCTGGTTGAGAGAATGCAAAGCTGTCATCAAGACAGATTGGCTACTTAGAAAGAATCTAAAATCTAAAATATATTTTGATTTGTTTAACCCTTTTTTTTGTTTACTACATGATTCCATGTGTGTTATTTCATAGTTTTGATGTGTTCACTATTATTCTACAATGTAGAAAATAGTAAAAAATAAAGAAACCCTTGAATGAGTAGTTGACTGTTAGTGTGTGTATATAAAAAAATAAAAACACACATATTTATATATATATATACATATATTTACATATGATCCATTCTAGGTGTTTGAAAAATGTAGAATTAACCAATTTACAGACACGGGCTAGTCCCCCTCTGGACCACACCCCCAGCCATCCTCATGTACTTTGTTCCCCCTCAGATTTTTGGTGTACATGACACCCCTGGTCTGACGAATAGGTTTTCTCCGTAGCCTATGGAAAGCAGTTCTGTGAATCAGAACAATAAACAATAAAACACTGTTTTCGCTCTATAAATAAGCAAGTCTCCTTCTGCCTATTCAACAGCACATGCTGTTGATAGAGAGTGGAGTTTATCCTGGGCAAGGGGGAGGGGTGTACGAAATGTGTTTATCTCTCCACTCCCTCCCGCCCTCTCCTCCTCCCTGTCGGCTGACTGAATGCTAGGGTCATGGAGGGTGTGGAGAATGAATGTGGAGAACGTGACTGAACTGTTATTCCACTCTCTGCGCTATAGACTCCTTGAGCAGAACTGGAAATGATTTAATGGTTGCAGTGAATGTGATGTCTATAGGGCATAGGTGAGGGATTTGGTTGTAGGAGTGATGCGAGACCATTGGAATTGTCCAGGCATGGTCCTATGTTGTGTGTGATCTGAGGTCCAGAGTGTATCAATTTGATGAATGTGCTAATGGCTAATAGGACTGTTATTACACTACATTATAATGTATTTTGTTCAAAAGACAGGTATTCGTCTTCTATGTTCCTCTGTAGCTCAGTTGGTCCAGCATGGTCCTATGTAGTTCAGTTGGTCCAGCATGGTCCTCTGTAGCTCAGTTGGTCCAGCATGGTCCTCTGTAGCTCAGTTGGTCCAGCATGGTCCTCTGTAGCTCAGTTGGTCCAGCATGGTCCTCTGTAGCTCAGTTGGTTCAGCATGGTCCTCTGTAGCTCAGTTGGTCCAGCATGGTCCTCTGTAGCTCAGTTGGTCCAGCATGGTCCTCTGTAGCTCAGTTGGTTCAGCATGGTCCTCTGTAGCTCAGTTGGTCCAGCATGGTCCTCTGTAGCTCAGTTGGTCCAGCATGGTCCTCTGTAGCTCAGTTGGTCCAGCATGGTCCTCTGTAGCTCAGTTCGTCCAGCATGGTCCTATGTAGTTCAGTTGGTCCAGCATGGTCCTCTGTAGCTCAGTTGGTCCAGCATGGTCCTCTGTAGCTCAGTTGGTTGAGCATGGTCCTCTGGAGCTCAGTTGGTCCAGCATGGTCCTCTGTAGTTCAGTTGGTCCAGCATGGTCCTCTGTAGCTCAGTTGGTCCAGCATGGTCCTCTGTAGCTCAGTTGGTCGAGCATGGTCCTCTGTAGCTCAGTTGGTCGAGCATGGTCCTCTGGAGCTCAGTTGGTTCAGCATGGTCCTCTGTAGCTCAGTTGGTCCAGCATGGTCCTCTGTAGCTCAGTTGGTCCAGCATGGTCCTCTGTAGCTCAGTTGGTCCAGCATGGTCCTCTGGAGCTCAGTTGGTTCAGCATGGTCCTCTGTAGCTCAGTTGGTCCAGCATGGTCCTCTGTAGCTCAGTTGGTCCAGCATGGTCCTCTGTAGCTCAGTTGGTCCAGCATGGTCCTCTGTAGCTCAGTTGGTCCAGCATGGTCCTCTGTAGCTCAGTTGGTCCAGCATGGTCCTCTGTAGCTCAGTTGGTCCAGCATGGTCCTCTGTAGCTCAGTTGGTCCAGCATGGTCCTCTGTAGTTCAGTTGGTCCAGCATGGTCCTCTGTAGCTCAGTTGGTCCAGCATGGTCCTCTGTAGCTCAGTTGGTCCAGCATGGTCCTCTGTAGCTCAGTTGGTCCAGCATGGTCCTCTGTAGCTCAGTTGGTCCAGCATGGTCCTCTGTGGCTCAGTTGGTCGACCATGGTTCTCTGTAGCTCAGTTGGGAGTCCCATTGGACGGCGCACAATTGGCCCAGCATTGTCCGGGGTATGGCCCAGCGTTGTCTGGGTTATGGCCCAGCGTATTCCGGGTTATGGCCCAGCGTTGTCCGGGGTATGGCCCAGCGTTGTCCGGGGTAGGCTGTCACTGTAAATAAGAATTTGTTCTTAATTGACTTGCCTAGTTAAATAAAGGTTAAATACATTTTTTTTAAGTCGCTTTGAATGAAAGCATCTGCTAAATGGCATTCACATATACTGCGACTGACTGGTACTCTGTGTGTGTATTGCTACTGACTGGTACTCTGTGTGTGTATTGCTACTGACTGGTACTCTGTGTGTGTGTATTGCTACTGACTGGTACTCTGTGTGTGTATTGCTACTGACTGGTACTCTGTGTGTGTATTGCTGTTGACTGGTACTCTGTGTGTGTATTGCTACTGACTGGTACTCTGTGTGTGTATTGCTACTGACTGGTACTCTGTGTGTGTATTGCTGTTGACTGGTACTCTGTGTGTGTATTGCTACTGACTGGTACTCTGTGTGTGTGTATTGCTACTGACTGGTACTCTGTGTGTGTATTGCTACTGACTGGTACTCTGTGTGTGTATTGCTACTGACTGGTACTCTGTGTGTGTATTGCTGTTGACTGGTACTCTGTGTGTGTATTGCTACTGACTGGTACTCTGTGTGTGTATTGCTACTGACTGGTACTCTGTGTGTTTATTGCTACTGACTGGTACTCTGTGTGTGTGTATTGCTACTGACTGGTACTCTGTGTGTGTATTGCTACTGACTGGTACTCTGTGTGTGTATTGCTACTGACTGGTACTCTGTGTGTGTATTGCTACTGACTGGTACTCTGTGTGTGTATTGCTACTGACTGGTACTCTGTGTGTGTATTGCTGTTGACTGGTACTCTGTGTGTGTATTGCTACTGACTGGTACTCTGTGTGTTTATTGCTACTGACTGGTACTCTGTGTGTTTAT
>NC_068457.1:23989207-24004207 GCF_023373465.1 Oncorhynchus keta
GGATTCACCATGAGGCCTCCCCCTATGGGTCCCAGCTTCACCAGCAGCACCAGGCCCACCAGCAGTCCCAACCCCATCACCAGTCACACAGTGACAGGCAGCCCCAGTCCCAACCCCATCACCAGTCACATAGTGACAGGCAGCCCCAGTCCCAACCCCATCACCAGTCACATAGTGACAGGCAGCCCCAGTCCCAACCCCATCACCAGTCACATAGTGACAGGCAGTCCCAGTCCCAACCCCATCACCAGTCACATAGTGACAGGCAGCCCCCGTCCCAACCCCATCACCAGTCACATAGTGACAGGCAGCCCCAGTCCCAACCCCAGTCCCATAGTGACAGGCAGTCCCAGTCCCAACCCCATCACCAATCACACAGTAGAGACAGGCAGCCCCAGTCCCAACCCCAGTCCCATAGTGACAGGCAGCACAACAACAACAGCAGCAGTAGTAAGCTCAGCCGGACTTCCTCTAGTAAGAGCTCTGGCAGCAGCAGCATTCACAACAGTAGCAGTATTACCAGTAGTAGTGCTGGGACTGGCATTAGCAGCAGCCTACCAGTGGACTCCACCCAAGCACTTATAATGCAGTCCCCCCGCACAGCCCCCCACCCTCCCCAGACCTTAGTCCCTCCCCCCTCTCCTCTCATAGACAACAGCACTTTGGACATCCAGAAGTCACTGTTCAGAAGCCCTCCCTGCTCCTCCACCACCACCACCTCTTCCTCCCCGTCGGTGTCCCATCCTTTCTACATGAGCAGCATGTCCTCTGAGCACCGCTCCCCGGTGAGGTCCGGCAGCAACACCCACAAAGCCAAAGAGCAGGGCAGCAGCTCAGAGCACAGGAATGTGGAGAGGAATGGGGAAAGGAAGCGGAGCCAGTCCCCTTTAAAGACTTTGTCCTCTGATAGACCAGCAGTACTACAGGCTCCTGCCAAAGACCCTGCGGACAAGCCTCTGGATCTGTCAGCCAAAATTCTGGAGTTGGAAGGCTCCCCAAACATATTCCCCCCAAAACTAGAGGCCTTGGCTAAGCTGGGCTACTCGCCCGCGGCTCGATACAGCTTACCCCCCAGCCGGGAGCTCCTGAAAGAGACCCTCTCCCCGTCAGGGGCTTCCTCCAAAACCCCTGAGAGGCCTGAGATCATTAGCACTTTACGCTCCTCCTGGGTGGTGCCCAGCTCGACCCCGGTCCACGACAGCTCCAGCTCAGACACCAACCACAACAAAGACCCCTCCGTCATCAAACATAAAAACCTGGAGAACTTGTCTTCACAGCAGCAGCGAAGCTCTTCCTGTCCCAGGATAGGTGAGGTCGATGGGGCTGTCACCCCAAACCATGCCCCAGCTGTGGTAGCCCCTTCTGGGAGCCGACCGTCCTCTGCCTCCGCCTCTCCCAAGGTCAACGGTGATTGGCCAAGATCCTCCCCCAACTACTCTGAGACAGCTCCTTCTTCCAACAGAGTGGGCAGCCATCCCTCTTCTGGGAAGCCATTGAAACCCGTCAAGAAACCAGAGGCTCAGGAGATGCCCTTCAAACCCCAGCAGCCGCCCCACTTAGACAACAGCCATCCGTCCGACAACAGCCATCCGTCCAGCCACCCCCCTAGCCAACTCTACCTCCCCCAGAGTGACAGCTATCTGCCCCCTAGCCTAGCCTACGCTAACAGATACCTGCCCTACTCAGTCCAGGAGAGCATGTCCCTGCCCCACATGCCCATGCCAGGCAAAGGCTCAGTGTACCCCCACCCTGTTCTGCTGGGCAGCAGCAGCCTGTACCCACCCCGCCTGCCCCCCAAGCACGGCCTCCCGTACGGCATCCCCCCCAGCCACGGAGACTACCTGACCTTCCATGACTCCCAGGAGATGGTCCATCCCCTCATGTCCTCGCCCCACACAGGCCTGGACCTCAAGACCAGCGAGCGCCTGCAGGAGCCCCGGTCCAGGCCCAAGGAGAAGATTTGGCAGCACCACGAGGACTCTGCCCCGGCCTACAAGACCCAGGCCCCAGACACTAAACACACCCGCAGGGGGGACAGAGAGACCGACAGGTCCACAGGCCTGGGCTCAAAGAGCCTCAACCGCAAGCCCCTGGCGGGAGCTAGAGAGGAGATAGTCTGTATCGACTTAATCCAAGACGATGGGGACAGCGACTCTCCCCTGACCAAAGCTGTCTCTCCATGTGCTAAGAGAGGAGACCCTTCCAAACCTGTGGGTAGTGGGAGTATCGGGAGAAACGAGGGGAGAGAGGCAGAGCTCCAGCACATGCTCCGTACCGGCCAGGCTGTTGAACTCAGGCCAGGCCAGGCCCACAGGCAGTCAGAGCAGCAGCAACGCAGCCAGCTGTGGCTGGGCTTCCACCCTTCCTCCCTCCGTCCTGAGCCCCCCTCCCTCTCCCCCTGCCCTTTCCCCAGACATGAGGAGGACAGCCCCAGCCCTGCAGAAAGCAGCCCCATCTCTGACCTGCCAGAGGAGCAGACCCTTCGCTGTGCAAGAACTTCTGGAGACCGCACCTCTTGGAACCGTAGAGACCAATCTTTAGAGGGCCTTAAGAGCAGGGACTGTACTTTTGAGGACCCCACCTCTGTGGACCGTAGTTCTGGGGACCGCAGTTTCTGGGACCATACGCATGAGGACTGTACTTTTAAGGACCGCAGCTCTTGGGACCGTACACGTGTGGATCTTACATGTAGGGTCCGCTCTTGCGAGGACCGCACCTCTGCAGACCACTCTCCTAGGGAACGCACCTTGAACGAATCTGGGTTTAGGAATGAAAGGACCATGGACCACTACTCGGACCTGGACAAGGACATGCACACGGACACAGAGTCCCACGAGGGTGAGAGTACGACGACCAAGGCTGCCCCAGGGCCAGGAGGTCCAGCCTGGCCAAGCGCATCGCTAACTCCTCTGGCTACGTTGGTGACCGCATCAAGTGTGTCACCACCGAGCTGTACGCCGACTCCAGCAAGCTGAGCAGAGAGCAGCGGGCACTGCAGGTAATCTCCCAGAACACATACATACCTAACCCTTTTAAAGTCTTTAAAATCATCTCCTTTCCTGGTTCCTACAGCGAAGCAGTATGTTGGCTTTTGTTCCAACCCAGGAAAAACACACCTGATTGAAAATCAAGATTTGGGATTTGATGATGACTTTCATCTGGTGTTTTAGCAGTTTGGACCACAAGGAAGGAAGACTGATAGGATAAGTCTTTCTAAGATTTCAGCCAGTCAGTTTTCACTGGGAAGATCTAAAGGAGATGGTGGTCTATAGAGAGCAGTGAAGTTGGAAGTACGAAGCTCTCTGCTCTGTATCAGCCCCCCTGCCCTGCCAAGCCCCGTCTCCACAAGCTCCAGTATAATTACTGTTGGCCGTTGCCTTGCCTCCGCTCTGTCTGTCTCCCTCCCTTCCTGCAATCCTCCCGCCTCCCTCACCCCCGCCCACGCTATGAGCCCGTGGAGCTGCCCTCCACTGCGGTGGTGTTTTAGTTCGCAGAGAGAGCGAGTGAACACAACACGCTGTGTGTGTGTGTGTGTGTGTTCCCGCGCTGCTCAGCCAGGCAGAAGCTAAGCTGCTGGCTGTGTGTGCCATGGCGGCCTGTCGGGCTCTTACAGCCCCGGGCTATTGTTAACCTGCAGGTGAGGCCTGGGGATGGGGGGATAGATGGTGCTGAAGGAGGGGAGAGATAGAGATAGAGCAGCCAGCCCCCTCCCTTCTCCCAGTCCCCAAAAGGCTCCTCTGTCCTCAAATTATACTCTGTTAACCTCCCCTCCCCCTCTCCCCCATCCTCCTCCCTCTAGCTCTGTTGGCTGAGCGCTGGGGTGCAGAGACAGCCTGACTCTCTCAGCTCTGCTCTAGTGGAATCCTGGCCAATTCCCAGTCCTTCTCTGACGGTGGAGATTAGGGCCCGCTAGCAGCCCAACCTCCGCTAAACCGACTCAACACAGCCATGCAACTAGAGCGGCTCTCGCCCCAACCACAGCCCTATTCCCCAGCCTCATTCCCCAACCCCAGCCTTATTCCCCAGCCTCATTCCCCAGCCTCATTCCCCAACCCCAGCCTTATTCCCCAGCCTCATTCCCCAGCCTCATTCCCCAACCCCAGCACTATTCCCGAGCCTTATTCCCCAGCCTCATTCCCCAACCCCAGCCTTATTCCCCAGCATCATTCCCCAACCCCAGCCTCATTCCCCAACCCTAGGCTTATTCCCCAGCCTCATTCCCCAACCCCAGGCTTATTCCCCAGCCTCATTCCCCAACCCCAGCCTTATTCCCCAGCCTCATTCCCCAACCCTAGCGTCATTCCCCAGCCTCATTCCCTAATCCCAGGCTTATTCCCCAGCTTCATTCCCCAACCCTAGCCTTATTCCCCAGCCTCATTCCCCAACCCCAGCCTCATTCCCCAGCCTCATTCCCCAACCACAGTCTTATTACCCAGCCTCATTCCCTAACCCCAGGCTTATTCCCCAGCTTCATTCCCCGACCCCAGCCTTATTCTCCAGCCTCATTCCCCAACCCCAGCCTTATTCCCCAGCCTCATTCCCCAACCCCAGCCTCATTCCCCAACCCCAGGCTTATTCCCCAGCCTCATTCCCCAACCCCAGCCTTATTCCCCAGCCTCATTCCCCAACCCTAGCGTCATTCCCCAGCCTCATTCCCTAATCCCAGGCTTATTTCCCAGCTTCATTCCCCAACCCCAGCCTTATTCTCCAGCCTCATTCCCCAACTCCAGCCTCATTCCCCAGCCTCATTCCCCAACCACAGTCTTATTCCCCAGCCTCCTGGCCAATTCCCAGTCCTTCTCTGACGGTGGAGATTAGGGCCCGCTAGCAGCCCAACCTCCGCTAAACCGACTCAACACAGCCATGCAACTAGAGCGGCTCTCGCCCCAACCACAGCCCTATTCCCCAGCATCATTCCCCAACCCCAGCCTTATTCCCAGCCTCATTCCCCAGCCTCATTCCCCAACCCCAGCCTTATTCCCCAGCCTCATTCCCCAACCTCATTCCCCAACCCCAGCCCTATTCCCCAGCCTTATGCCCCAACCTCATTCCCCAGCCTCATTCCCCAGCCATATTCCCCAGCCTCATTCCCCAGTCTCATTCCCCAACCCCAGCACTATTCCCGAGCCTTATTCCCCAGCCTCATTCCCCAACCCCAGCCTTATTCCCCAGCCTCATTCCCCAACCCCAGCCTCATTCCCCAACCCTAGGCTTATTCCCCAGCCTCATTCCCCAACCCCAGGCTTATTCCCCAGCTTCATTCCCCAACCCCATCCTTATTCCCCAGACTCATTCCCCAACCCTAGCGTCATTCCCCAGCCTCATTCCCTAATCCCAGGCTTATTCCCCAGCTTCATTCCCCAACCCCAGCCTTATTCCCCAGCCTCATTCCCCAACCCCAGCCTCATTCCCCAGCCTCATTCCCCAACCACAGTCTTATTCCCCCAGCCTCATTCCCCAACCCCAGGCTTATTCTCCAGCCTCATTCCCCAACCCCAGCCTTATTCCCCAGTCTCATTCCCCAACCCCAGCCTCATTCCCCAACCCCAGCCTTATTCCCAAGCCTCATTCCCCAACACCAGCCTTATTCCCCAGCCTCATTCCCCAATCCCAGCCTTATCCCAAAGCCTCATTCCCAACCCCAGTCTTATTCCCCAGCCGCATTCCCCAACCCCAGACTTATTCCCAACCCTATTCCTCAGCCTCATTCCCCAACCCCAGTCTTATTCCCCAATCCCAGTCTTATTCCCCAGCCTCATTCCCCAACCCCAGTCTTATTCCCCAGCCTCATTCCCCAACCCCAGCCTTATTCCCCAGCCTCATTCCCCAAACCCAGTCTTATTCCCAGCCCTATTTCCCAGCCTCAGCCCTATTCCCCAGCCTCATTCCCCAACCCCAGCCTTATTCCCCAGCCTCATTCCCCAACCCCAGCCTCATTCCCCAACCCTAGGCTTATTCCCCAGCTTCATTCCCCAACCCCAGCCTTATTCCCCAGCCTCATTCCCCAACCCTAGCGTCATTCCCCAGCCTCATTCCCTAACCCCAGGCTTATTCCCCAGCTTCATTCCCCAACCCCAGCCTCATTCCCCAGCCTCATTCCCAAACCACAGTCTTATTACCCAGCCTCATTCCCCAACCCCAGGCTTATTTCCCAGCTTCATTCCCCAACCCCAGCCTTATTCTCCAGCCTCATTCCCCAACTCCAGCCTCATTCCCCAGCCTCATTCCCCAACCCCAGGCTTATTCCCCAGCCTCCTGGCCAATTCCCAGTCCTTCTCTGACGGTGGAGATTAGGGCCCGCTAGCAGCCCAACCTCCGCTAAACCGACTCAACACAGCCATGCAACTAGAGCGGCTCTCGCCCCAACCACAGCCCTATTCCCCAGCATCATTCCCCAACCCCAGCCTTATTCCCAGCCTCATTCCCCAGCCTCATTCCCCAACCCCAGCCTTATTCCCCAGCCTTATTCCCCAGCCTCATTCCCCAACCTCATTCCATAACCCCAGCCCTATTCCCCAGCCTTATGCCCCAACCTCATTCCCCAGCCTCATTCCCCAACCCTATTCCCCAGCCGTATTCCCCAGCCTCATTCCCCAGTCTCATTCCCCAACCCCAGCACTATTCCCGAGCCTTATTCCCCAGCCTCATTCCCCAAACCCAGCCTTATTCCCCAGCCTCATTCCCCAGCCTCATTCCCCAACCCTAGGCTTATTCCCCAGCCTCATTCCCCAACCCCAGGCTTATTCCCCAGCTTCATTCCCCAACCCCAGCCTTATTCCCCAGCCTCATTCCCCAACCCTAGCATCATTCCCCAGCCTCATTCCCTAATCCCAGGCTTATTCCCCAGCTTCATTCCCCAACCCCAGCCTTATTCCCCAGCCTCATTCCCCAACCCCAGCCTCATTCCCCAGCCTCATTCCCCAACCACAGTCTTATTACCCAGCCTCATTCCCTAACCCCAGGCTTATTCCCCAGCTTCATTCCCCGACCCCAGCCTTATTCTCCAGCCTCATTCCCCAACCCCAGCCTCATTCCCCAACCCCAGCCTCATTCCCCAGCCTCATTCCCCAACCACAGTCTTATTCCCCAGCCTCATACCCCAACCCCAGGCTTATTCTCCAGCCTCATTCCCCAACCCCAGCCTTATTCCCCAGTCTCATTCCCCAACCCCAGCCTCATTCCCCAACCCCAGCCTTATTCCCAAGCCTCATTCCCCAACACCAGCCGTATTCCCCAGCCTCATTCCCCAATCCCAGCCTTATTCCAAAGCCTCATTCCCCAACCCCAGTCTTATTCCCCAGCCGCATTCCCCAACCCCAGTATAATTCCCAACCGTATTCCTCAGCCTCATTCCCCAACCCCAGTCTTATTCCCCAATCCCAGTCTTATTCCCCAGCCTCATTGCCCAACCCCAGTCTTATTCCCCAACCCCAGTCTTATTCCCGTCTCATTCCCCAACCCCAGTCTTATTCCCAGCCCTATTCCTCAGCCTCATTCCCCAACCCCAGTCTTATTCCCCAGCCTCATTCCCCAACCCAAGTCTTATTCCCCAGTCTCATTCCCCAACCCTAGTCTTATTCCCAGCCCTATTCCTCAGCCTCATTCCCCAACCCCAGTCTTATTCCCCAGCCTCATTCCCCAACCCCAGTCTTATTCCCAGCCCTATTCCTCAGCCTCATTTCCCAACCCCAGCCTTATTCCCCAGCCTCATTCCCCAACCCCAGCCTTATTCCCCAGCCTCATTCCCCAACCCCAGCCCCATTCCCCAACCCTAGGCTTATTCCCCAGCTTCATTCCCCAACCCCAGCCTTATTCCCCAGCCTCATTCCCCAACCCTAGCGTCATTCCCCAGCCTCATTCCCTAACCCCAGCCTTATTCCCCAGCATCATTCCCCAACCCCAGCCTCATTCCCCAGCCTCATTCCCCAACCACAGTCTTATTACCCAGCCTCATTCCCCAACCCCAGGCTTATTCCCAGCTTCATTCCCCAATCCCAGCCTTATTCTCCAGCCTCATTCCCCAACCCCAGCCTCATTCCCCAACCACAGTCTTATTCCCCAGCCTCATTCCCCAACCCCAGGCTTATTCTCCAGCCTCATTCCCCAACCCCAGCCTTATTCCCCAGTCTCATTCCCCAACCCCAGCCTCATTCCCCAACCCCAGCCGTATTCCCAAGCCTCATTCCCCAACCCCAGCCTTATTCCCCAGACTCATCCCCCAATCCCAGCCTTATTCCAAAGCCTCATTCCCCAACCCCAGTCTTATTCCCCAGCCGCATTCCCCAACCCCAGTTTTATTCCCAGCCCTATTCCTCAGCCTCATTCCCCAACCCCAGTCTTATTCCCCAATCCCAGTCTTATTCCCCAGCCTCATTCCCCAACCCCAGTCTTATTCCCCAGCCTCATTCCCCAACCCCAGTCTTATTCCCCAGTCTCATTCCCCAACCCCAGTCTTATTCCCAGCCCTATTCCTCAGCCTCATTCTCCAACCCCAGTCTTATTCCCCAGCCTCATTCCCCAACCCCAGTCTTATTCCCCAGTCTCATTCCCCAACCCCAGTCTTATTCCCAGCCCTATTCCTCAGCCTCATTCCCCAACCCCAGTCTTATTCCCCAGCCTCATTCCCTAACCCCAGTCTTATTCCCAGCCCTATTCCTCAGCCTCATTCCCCAACCCCAGCCTCATTCCCCAGCCTCATTCCCCAACCACAGTCTTATTACCCAGCCTCATTCCCCAACCCCAGGCTTATTCCCCAGCTTCATTCCCCAACCCCAGCCTTATTCTCAGCCTCATTCCCCAACCCCAGCCTCATTCCCCAACCACAGTCTTATTCCCCAGCCTCATTCCCCAACCCCAGGCTTATTCTCCAGCCTCATTCCCCAACCCCAGCCTTATTCCCCAGTCTCATTCCCCAACCCCAGCCTCATTCCCCAACCCCAGCCTTATTCCCAAGCCTCATTCCCCAACCCCAGCCTTATTCCTCAGACTCATCCCCCAATCCCAGCCTTATTCCAAAGCCTCATTCCCCAACCCCAGTCTTATTCCCCAGCCGCATTCCCCAACCCCAGTCTTATTCCCAGCCCTATTCCTCAGCCTCATTCCCCAACCCCAGTCTTATTCCCCAATCCCATTCTTATTCCCCAGCCTCATTCCCCAACCCCAGTCTTATTCCCCAGCCTCATTCCCCAACCCCAGTCTTATTCCCCAGTCTCATTCCCCAACCCCAGTCTTATTCCCAGCCCTATTCCTCAGCCTCATTCTCCAACCCCAGTCTTATTCCCCAGCCTCATTCCCCAACCCCAGTCTTATTCCCCAGTCTCATTCCCCAACCCCAGTCTTATTCCCAGCCCTATTCCTCAGCCTCATTCCCCAACCCCAGTCTTATTCCCCAGCCTCATTCCCCAACCCCAGTCTTATTCCCAGCCCTATTCCTCAGCCTCATTCCCCAACCCCAGTCTCATTCCCCAGCCTCATTCCCCAACCACAGTCTTATTACCCAGCCTCATTCCCTAACCCCAGGCTTATTCCCCAGCTTCATTCCCCGACCCCAGCCTTATTCTCCAGCCTCATTCCCCAAACCCAGCCTCATTCCCCAACCCCAGCCTCATTCCCCAGCCTCATTCCCCAACCACAGTCTTATTCCCCAGCCTCATACCCCAACCCCAGGCTTATTCTCCAGCCTCATTCCCCAACCCCAGCCTTATTCCCCAGTCTCATTCCCCAACCCCAGCCTCATTCCCCAACCCCAGCCTTATTCCCAAGCCTCATTCCCCAACACCAGCCGTATTCCCCAGCCTCATTCCCCAATCCTAGCCTTATTCCAAAGCCTCATTCCCCAACCCCAGTCTTATTCCCCAGCCGCATTCCCCAACCCCAGTATAATTCCCAACCGTATTCCTCAGCCTCATTCCCCAACCCCAGTCTTATTCCCCAATCCCAGTCTTATTCCCCAGCCTCATTGCCCAACCCCAGTCTTATTCCCCAACCCGAGTCTTATTCCCGTCTCATTCCCCAACCCCAGTCTTATTCCCAGCCCTATTCCTCAGCCTCATTCCCCAACCCCAGTCTTATTCCCCAGCCTCATTCCCCAACCCAAGTCTTATTCCCCAGTCTCATTCCCCAACCCTAGTCTTATTCCCAGCCCTATTCCTCAGCCTCATTCCCCAACCCCAGTCTTATTCCCCAGCCTCATTCCCCAACCCCAGTCTTATTCCCAGCCCTATTCCTCAGCCTCATTTCCCAACCCCAGCCTTATTCCCCAGCCTCATTCCCCAACCCCAGCCTTATTCCCAGCCTCATTCCCCAACCCCAGCCCCATTCCCCAACCCTAGGCTTATTCCCAGCTTCATTCCCCAACCCCAGCCTTATTCCCCAGCCTCATTCCCCAACCCTAGCGTCATTCCCCAGCCTCATTCCCTAACCCCAGCCTTATTCCCCAGCGTCATTCCCCAACCCCAGCCTCATTCCCCAACCACAGTCTTATTACCCAGCCTCATTCCCCAACCCCAGGCTTATTCCCAGCTTCATTCCCCAATCCCAGCCTTATTCTCCAGCCTCATTCCCCAACCCCAGCCTCATTCCCCAACCACAGTCTTATTCCCCAGCCTCATTCCCCAACCCCAGGCTTATTCTCCAGCCTCATTCCCCAACCCCAGCCTTATTCCCCACTCTCATTCCCCAACCCCAGCCTCATTCCCCAACCCCAGCCGTATTCCCAAGCCTCATTCCCCAACCCCAGCCTTATTCCCCAGACTCATCCCCCAATCCCAGCCTTATTCCAAAGCCTCATTCCCCAACCCCAGTCTTATTCCCCAGCCGCATTCCCCAACCCCAGTTTTATTCCCAGCCCTATTCCTTAGCCTCATTCCCCAACCCCAGTCTTATTCCCCAATCCCAGTCTTATTCCCCAGCCTCATTCCCCAACCCCAGTCTTATTCCCCAGCCTCATTCCCCAACCCAGTCAGTCTCATTCCCCAACCCCAGTCTTATTCCCAGCCCTATTTCTCAGCCTCATTCTCCAACCCCAGTCTTATTCCCCAGCCTCATTCCCCAACCCCAGTCTTATTCCCCAGTCTCATTCCCCAACCCCAGTCTTATTCCCAGCCCTATTCCTCAGCCTCATTCCCCAACCCCAGTCTTATTCCCCAGCCTCATTCCCTAACCCCAGTCTTATTCCCAGCCCTATTCCTCAGCCTCATTCCCCAACCCCAGCCTCATTCCCCAGCCTCATTCCCCAACCACAGTCTTATTACCCAGCCTCATTCCCCAACCCCAGGCTTATTCCCCAGCTTCATTCCCCAACCCCAGCCTTATTCTCCAGCCTCATTCCCCAACCCCAGCCTCATTCCCCAACCACAGTCTTATTCCCCAGCCTCATTCCCCAACCCCAGGCTTATTCTCCAGCCTTATTCCCCAGTCTCATTCCCCAACCCCAGCCTCATTCCCCAACCCCAGCCTTATTCCCAAGCCTCATTCCCCAACCCCAGCCTTATTCCTCAGACTCATCCCCCAATCCCAGCCTTATTCCAAAGCCTCATTCCCCAACCCCAGTCTTATTCCCCAGCCGCATTCCCCAACCCCAGTCTTATTCCCAGCCCTATTCCTCAGCCTCATTCCCCAACCCCAGTCTTATTCCCCAATCCCAGTCTTATTCCCCAGCCTCATTCCCCAACCCCAGTCTTATTCCCCAGCCTCATTCCCCAACCCCAGCCTTATTCCCCAGTCTCATTCCCCAACCCCAGTCTTATTCCCAGCCCTATTCCTCAGCCTCATTCCCCAACCCCAGTCTTATTCCCCAATCCCAGTCTTATTCCCCAGCCTCATTCCCCAACCCCAGTCTTATTCCCCAGCCTCATTCCCCAACCCCAGCCTTATTCCCCAGCCTCATTCCCCAACCCCAGCCCCATTCCCCAACCCTAGGCTTATTCCCCAGCTTCATTCCCCAACCCCAGCCTTATTCCCCAGCCTCATTCCCCAACCCTAGCGTCATTCCCCAGCCTCATTCCTAACCCCAGCCTTATTCCCCAGCGTCATTCCCCAACCCCAGCCTCATTCCCCAGCCTCATTCCCCAACCACAGTCTTATTACCCAGCCTCATTCCCCAACCCCAGGCTTATTCCCAGCTTCATTCCCCAATCCCAGCCTTATTCTCAGCCTCATTCCCCAACCCCAGCCTCATTCCCCAACCACAGTCTTATTCCCCAGCCTCATTCCCCAACCCCAGGCTTATTCTCCAGCCTCATTCCCCAACCCCAGCCTTATTCCCCACTCTCATTCCCCAACCCCAGCCTCATTCCCCAACCCCAGCCGTATTCCCAAGCCTCATTCCCCAACCCCAGCCTTATTCCCCAGACTCATCCCCCAATCCCAGCCTTATTCCCAAGCCTCATTCCCCAACCCCAGTCTTATTCCCCAGCCGCATTCCCCAACCCCAGTTTTATTCCCAGCCCTATTCCTCAGCCTCATTCCCCAACCCCAGTCTTATTACCCAATCCCAGTCTTATTCCCCAGCCTCATTCCCCAACCCCAGTCTTATTCCCCAGCCTCATTCCCCAACCCCAGTCTTATTCCCCAGTCTCATTCCCCAACCCCAGTCTTATTCCCAGCCCTATTTCTCAGCCTCATTCTCCCCAACCCCAGTCATTCCCCAACCCCAGTCTTATTCCCCAGTCTCATTCCCCAACCCCAGTCTTATTCCCAGCCCTATTCCTCAGCCTCATTCCCCAACCCCAGTCTTATTCCCCAGCCTCATTCCCTAACCCCAGTCTTATTCCCAGCCCTATTCCTCAGCCTCATTCCCCAACCCCAGCCTCATTCCCCAGCCTCATTCCCCAACCACAGTCTTATTACCCAGCCTCATTCCCCAACCCCAGGCTTATTCCCCAGCTTCATTCCCCAACCCCAGCCTTATTCTCCAGCCTCATTCCCCAACCACAGTCTTATTCCCCAGCCTCATTCCCCAACCCCAGGCTTATTCTCCAGCCTTATTCCCCAGTCTCATTCCCCAACCCCAGCCTCATTCCCCAACCCCAGCCTTATTCCCAAGCCTCATTCCCCAACCCCAGCCTTATTCCTCAGACTCATCCCCCAATCCCAGCCTTATTCCAAAGCCTCATTCCCCAACCCCAGTCTTATTCCCCAGCCGCATTCCCCAACCCCAGTCTTATTCCCAGCCCTATTCCTCAGCCTCATTCCCCAACCCCAGTCTTATTCCCCAATCCCAGTCTTATTCCCCAGCCTCATTCCCCAACCCCAGTCTTATTCCCCAGCCTCATTCCCCAACCCCAGTCTTATTCCCCAGTCTCATTCCCCAACCCCAGTCTTATTCCCAGCCCTATTCCTCAGCCTCATTTCCCAACCCCAGCCTTATTCCCCAGCCTCATTCCCCAACCCCAGCCTTATTCCCCAGCCTCATTCCCCAACCCCAGCCCCATTCCCCAACCCTAGGCTTATTCCCCAGCTTCATTCCCCAACCCCAGCCTTATTCCCCAGCCTCATTCCCCAACCCTAGCGTCATTCCCCAGCCTCATTCCCTAACCCCAGCCTTATTCCCCAGCGTCATTCCCCAACCCCAGCCTCATTCCCCAGCCTCATTCCCCAACCACAGTCTTATTACCCAGCCTCATTCCCCAACCCCAGGCTTATTCCCAGCTTCATTCCCCAATCCCAGCCTTATTCTCCAGCCTCATTCCCCAACCCCAGCCTCATTCCCCAACCACAGTCTTATTCCCCAGCCTCATTCCCCAACCCCAGGCTTATTCTCCAGCCTCATTTCCCAACCCCAGCCTTATTCCCCACTCTCATTCCCCAACCCCAGCCTCATTCCCCAACCCCAGCCGTATTCCCAAGCCTCATTCCCCAACCCCAGCCTTATTCCCCAGACTCATCCCCCAATCCCAGCCTTATTCCAAAGCCTCATTCCCCAACCCCAGTCTTATTCCCCAGCCGCATTCCCCAACCCCAGTTTTATTCCCAGCCCTATTCCTCAGCCTCATTCCCCAACCCCAGTCTTATTACCCAATCCCAGTCTTATTCCCCAGCCTCATTCCCCAACCCCAGTCTTATTCCCCAGCCTCATTCCCCAACCCCAGTCTTATTCCCCAGTCTCATTCCCCAACCCCAGTCTTATTCCCAGCCCTATTTCTCAGCCTCATTCTCCAACCCCAGTCTTATTCCCCAGCCTCATTCCCCAACCCCAGTCTTATTCCCCAGTCTCATTCCCCAACCCCAGTCTTATTCCCAGCCCTATTCCTCAGCCTCATTCCCCAACCCCAGTCTTATTCCCCAGCCTCATTCCCTAACCCCAGTCTTATTCCCAGCCCTATTCCTCAGCCTCATTCCCCAACCCCAGCCTCATTCCCCAGCCTCATTCCCCAACCACAGTCTTATTACCCAGCCTCATTCCCCAACCCCAGGCTTATTCCCCAGCTTCATTCCCCAACCCCAGCCTTATTCTCCAGCCTCATTCCCCAACCCCAGCCTCATTCCCCAACCACAGTCTTATTCCCCAGCCTCATTCCCCAACCCCAGGCTTATTCTCCAGCCTTATTCCCCAGTCTCATTCCCCAACCCCAGCCTCATTCCCCAACCCCAGCCTTATTCCCAAGCCTCATTCCCCAACCCCAGCCTTATTCCTCAGACTCATCCCCCAATCCCAGCCTTATTCCAAAGCCTCATTCCCCAACCCCAGTCTTATTCCCCAGCCGCATTCCCCAACCCCAGTCTTATTCCCAGCCCTATTCCTCAGCCTCATTCCCCAACCCCAGTCTTATTCCCCAATCCCAGTCTTATTCCCCAGCCTCATTCCCCAACCCCAGTCTTATTCCCCAGCCTCATTCCCCAACCCCAGTCTTATTCCCCAGTCTCATTCCCCAACCCCAGTCTTATTCCCAGCCCTATTCCTCAGCCTCATTCTCCAACCCCAGTCTTATTCCCCAGCCTCATTCCCCAACCCCAGTCTTATTCCCCAGTCTCATTCCCCAACCCCAGTCTTATTCCCAG